>NC_092462.1:68508759-68776259 GCF_047495875.1 Pithys albifrons albifrons
AGTCAGGCAGTCAGCCTTGAAACACATTCAACAGACACCAAGTTTTATTAAAACAGATTTTAAAATTTATTAGATCCAATATTATCTCCTCCCTTCTTCAGAAGCATCCAAGATGTCTCATAGCTCAAAACACAGAACAGTTTAAATGGATGCTTTGAAGTGATGAGGAAACTCCAGGACTGATGAATGTCTCTTGCTCCTCACACAGGGTTGATTGGGGGTCAGGAAGACATTTTCCTCCCAGTCAGGGAAGCACCGACATGAAGATTCATTTGTCTTTTTTCATCCTCTTCCTCTACAGCCAATGGCCTGGGTGACCTCCTGAATCATTCAGGCCATCATAAAAGCCTCAGGCCATGGTGATCACTCTTGTTTTCTGCTTGTGAAACACAGGTTACTCTCTTGAGAATGAAAATGCTTTAGTTTAATTGAAACCTTTGGGCTTAATATACGAGTAGCTTTGTTAAATGTAAGAGCCTGAGGTAAGGGCTAGAGGTCACACTGGGTGATCTTTTGGTGCAGTTTGTAGTGTCTGCGGGGCTCAAGAGGCAGAACACCCTCGGCTTTTGTTAAAGGTAGATAGGGGCAAAATAGGCTGTGAAGGGCTTTGAATGGAAAGATGGGTGTGTGGTTGATAAAACAAAAATAGAGCCACTGGAGGGGTGGGAGGAGAAGGCTCGCGTGTCGCGTGTCTAAAGGACACTGCAGCAACAGAGTGAATGGGTATGAATGGGATGAGGTTGGATTAGTGGAGGAGGAAAGTGAGAGAAAATGAGAAGTTCTGTTTGAGTCACAGTGGGGTCGATCAGTCAGTGACGTATCTGGGACAGGATTTCTGACAGGCTGCAATTTTAGCTGGAGCAGAGGAGGCAGGTCTGGGAACATGGTGTTTGAATTGCCTTCTGCAGAGGAAATTATCTGGAAATATAAAATGAAGAAAACCCTTCAATACTTGAATATACCTGATGATTATTATGCAAAAATCTATGTGAAGAATTCATGATTAAAATCTTGGGTATATATCAATCCGCTCAATGAAAATTCATTCCTAAATCCCTGTTTTGATTTGATGATTAAAATAGTTCCTGCTTTATCTAACCACAGTCAATTTAGTAATGAGATGAAGTGACATACAGATATTACTGGCTTTGTTTTCCAGTAAAGTTTCATGTTTGGAAGATCTTTGTTTCCTGGAAAATGGTAAAAGATACTAAGGCCTGACACCATGACACTGCCCACTGCACATCTACCACTTCCCTGCAGATTTTGAGGTAGAATAAAAGAAAATAATATCTCTGCAGGTACAAGCAATTCTTACACTATGAAAGTATTTATCCAGAGTGTTTCCACAGGAAAATAATTTGCCAATTGCTCTCTCAGTTTTCTGGGAAAGTAAAAGCAGAAATGTACCAGAACAGCGGTAGCAACTATCTCCTTACAGCAAAAACAAAACCAAGCCAAAACAAAACAAAATGAAACAAAACCAAGCCAAAACAAAACAAAATGAAACAAAACCAACGAACAGCAAAACAAAAGCAAAAAACCCAAACTCATAAAAAATGAGAAACAGATGAAGTGGCTCATACAGAAACTCTGTATTAGGGATGGTGAACCATAACAAGTGTGATAAATTGTGCAGAGCGTGCTTTAAGTAATAGGTCTTATTAATGAAATTTATTTGTTAGTGATCTGTTTTCTCTATGCCTGGTATTGGAAATCACTAGAGGAGTTTGCAGGAGCTCCATAAGCCCTGTCTTGGCAGGAAAACTGCAGACCTGAGAACCTACTGCACCTGTGCTGCCTCTGGCTTTTTCAAGGAGACACAAGCTGGGGAAATGTTCTGGGCTGAGAAAAGGCTCAGTCAGGAGGTGAATAAGCCACTTGGAAAAGCAGACAAGTGTAGGAAAGGTCTGGGAAGGAAGTGCTGTATATTGCAAAAAGAACCAGGCACTTGGAAATGTGTGTAGGAAGGGCTAGAAACTTGAGTAGGCAGAAGATGCTTTGGCTGAACTCTTTGTGATTTAGAGTTCTCAGGACTGGGGCTGCACCTCGGGGACTGCAGTGAAAAGCTGAACAATGCACTTGGAGGCTGATTTGCCCTTTTTGAAATCCAGTGGCTAATTCATACCCTGAAAAATGAATTCTGTCCTAGCCAGATGGCTCAATTTAAGAAGAAACAGGCAACTGTGTAGCTGGGATAGCAGGTAATGGAGGTGAAAGGAAAAGTCAGCTGTGCACAGGGGGCACGGGATGGAGTCACCCTTCCATGAAATCCATGAAATCCAATAAAACCTGATGTGGTCATGATTAACTCAACATTTTCAAAATCCTTTTAAGAGTTCACAAAGCACATAATGTCTAGCCAGCTCATAGTGGTATACAAGAGACCCCTGACTAATAATCCAGGATGTCAGCCCTCTACTTCTTTCAGATTTTGATGATGAACACTGCTTTGCTTCTCAGCTCTGGCTTATTTATTTAGCATTCTTATTGCTTTATCTCATTTATGACAAACCCTTGAACATAAGTAAAGAAAAGTACATTACACAGAAACTTCATCTGTTTGAGCAGTCTGAGCAAGGTTTACATCAAACCCACCAACTGATACATATAATTAGTGGCAGAACTTCCTCTTGTGCCCAGAACCTGTGAAACTGGTCAACAAAGAGAATGAAGAAGTGTGAAAAGCAGCTTTGATGGGGCTCAGCCATGCTCAGACATCCCCTCAAAACAGGAAGGATATCACAGCACCCCTCAATACCCAGGCAGTGTCTCCTGTACCTGCTCTGTGTCAGCTCAGTTTATTTCTTCACCCTGTTACATCGGACTCCCTGGGCTGGGAGATGAATCCACACTGCCCCCCTTGCTCCCAAGGGTGACTGCAAAGAGACCCTGAGGGAAACAGGATCAGTGTAGGATTTTATTGGATCTGGACTTTTTCTGACAGGCCTTCATAAATTTGTCTTGTAAAACAGAGGCCCCTTTGCCCTTGTATGTATTTTAAGGGGGAGCCGATGAATTGATAACAGCGATTGCTACAAGAAGAGAAATACCATGATTTGGGATAAATTTACCTGAGATTTGCTATCCCACCTGAGACCTGCTATCCCAACCTGATTGTCTTGCTTCTACAACTCACTGTAAGAACACTATGTAGTAAATACACTAACTTTTGGCTTACTGATATTGAGCAAATCAACATACCCAGCAAAATACTCTGCAATCAATTTGAAATACTGTTGAAATGCTCATTTGAACCTTATGAGCAGTTGTGCATGTTACAGAGTGTCTGAACTATTTTTGCACTTCATGCCTTTACATCAAGGGCTCCTTATCTACAAACAGTATGAAAATAACAGGAAAAAAAAGAACCGAGTTGCACAGTCTCCTCTGCTTCCTTTGTTTATCTTAGGTGGTAATTTGACTAGAGTGGCAGCAGCTTAGCAGTAACACACACAAATGCAGCGTTAAGGTCTCACTGTTGTTTTTGAAGAGGCAAAGCCAGTGTGTCACTCATGCCTATCTACCATGTTCTCACTAAGGAGGGGAAAACATTCCCTTTCTTGAATAACTGGATTTATGACCTAGGTGTGGAGACAGAAGGTAAGAGCAACTGCTACTCCTTTGTGGAGCACAGGGGTTGAGAAGGGCCAAACTGAACATGTAGTGAAGCCTTCTATATGCTTAATGCAGTAGTTTATGTGCACAAAATAATGCCCAGAAGGGCATCTCAGAGCAGCCATGCCATCCATCGGTTCCCTTAAGTGAAAACTGTCTTCTGGGGTTCTTTCTGATTGTGCCTGTTTCAGCCTGTGCTGTATTGTAAAAACTGCCTTGTGTCTCTAGTTTTGGGGGCTTTTTTCCTCTCTCTTTATTTTTAATTTAGAAACCTGCCTACATTCATGTCTCACTGTTTGTTGGAAACAGATGGCCCTTCCTGAAGACACACAGTTGAGTGAACAGACACCGACCACTCTACCATGTGGTAGCATGTTTGTAATTAGATATTTAAAGTGCCAGACAATTACTATCGAACCTTGTCATGAGGGAAATTTAGGTCTGTGTTTACCAAGATTTGAATTATCAACTGGATCCCTGCCAGGCCTTTACTCTCGGGTATAAAATGAAAGAAGATTCTGGTTTAATACTGAGTGACATTGATTAGAGCTGCCACCTGCCCTGTCTCAGACATGACCACTCACTCCTGTCTCCCATCCCGTCCTGTGGTGTTTGTTGACCACTGTGTGTGGTTTGCCCCTGTGGTAAGTTTTGGGATACAACCAGCTGATCACAGGATGTACCACCTCTGTAACATCTCATTTAGGGCTCAGCTTTCCACCTGTTTTTGGTACAGACAGGTAAGAGCAGCACCACCCCAAAGGAAGTGAGTACCAGCTGTTGTCACAATGGAAAAAAGCTGATAAAGTTGGAGAAGAGCATGGAAAATGATAACTCAGGGGAGAAATTACAGGGGAGCATTGCAGAAGAAGAGAAAGAAGCACTAAGAGTTCTCTAATCCATAAGATAATTTAATTACTGCAAAGTTTTACTCTAGATGGAAATATCCAGCCTGTGGAAGTGGGAGCAGCAGCACTGGCTGCTGGGGGAGTGTGGCTGTGCCCCTTCCATGTGCCTCCCCCACCACTGCTGTAACTAAACAGTTGCAATCAAGAAACATCAGTTTCAGAAACACAAAGTTTCCTCTGGGTTCACCCTCCTTAAAGCATTAATAGTGCAGGAGGTTGGAGGAAAATATCAAGGCCTAACTGAGAGAAACAATGATGTTTCAAAACTATGGAAATAGATGAACTTCTAGGCAAAGGAAAAAAAGTTTTATATCAAAATTTGACACCTGAGCTGCTCTGCTCCAGTGGAATCCTTAGACAGAATGGCTGTGAAAGACAAAATTATATAATGACTTCATTTTTTAACAAAACAAAATTGCTAACTCTAAGTTTGGACAAGGATTTAGCAATGAAATGCTTCTTGTTTTCAGTGGGGAATTCTGCATCCAAAACTGATTACAGGATGGAGCCAAATCCCTGCCAAGGACATGGACAGGATCATGGAAGCAGATGAACTACAGTTTCCCATGCACTAGAATTCACAACAAGGCCAGGAGCAAAATGAGCACAACCAGAAAGTATTTCAAGAGCCAAGACTGAGCGGTGGGAGAAAGTTGTGTACTTTCCTCTGTGTACCTGTAATCACTTCTGAGATCTTTCTGAAGAGAGGTATGTGTTGATCTTACTGAGAACTAGAACACTAATTTAAATATTCATTGTATAATCAGGGTAACGAATCTTGGAATATTATTTGAAAAGAGCACTGGAGCACTGTGAGGTTGTAGAGAGTGCAAAAGATGAAAAGACAGTGATGAAGATCAGCAACAAAGCCTGGTAATGTTGTTTGAAATAAAATTGGGTTTAATTTATCTGTCTTTTAAGGGTAAAATGTGAAAGCTTAGAAACTAAGCAAGCCAAAGTAAGCATTTCCCAGGGACACAATTTTGGTTTGGACTCTGCATTGCAATGTTAACTCGGGTATCTATTGCAGCATATTGCCTTGTAATTCAGCAAAATCTCACAGGGTAAATTCAGCTGAAAAACCTGTGGGTCAAAGGAAAGGTGGATGAAACCCAACTCCATGTGCAAACACTGAAGAACAGGTTGCAGGAGGCTGGAACAACAGATGGTTGCCAAAGGGACGAGAAGAGCTTTGCTCACAGTTACCATGAATAAGAAATAGTTGTACCTGGGCCCGTGGGCATCAGTAAAAGCAGGGTTTGGTTTCTCATGACGTGCAGGATTATGTGCCCACACAAAGCAGCCTCTGCCCCGACAAGTGCACGGTGTAATCGCTGTCCCAACACATCCCACTTCCTCCCCGCGCTGACTCAGAGCCCTTCGCAGAGACTCCCAGCGGAACATTTTCTCGCGGAGTAAGAAGCAGGTGTGGTGGGTTGTTTTCTGGCCTCCACTTTGAGGGCGAGGGGAGGTGGCACCTCCTCGGGCCCCCCGGACGGCAGGGATGGGGATGGGTGTTTTTCCAGGGGATCTGTCTGGGAGCGGGCAAGCAGAGGGCAGTGTAACCACATGGACAGCGCCGGGAACAGCCGGGAAAGCAACACGAGCACAGGGATCTGCTTGGGGAAGGAGGGGGGAGGGAGGGTCCTGCAGGTCATTCCCAGGGGTCATTCCCGGTCTCTCGGCGCCCACACCCCGCCCTGGCTGTGACAAGCACATTTACATCACTTCATTTTTTTTTTAACTGGAATTGTTAACCTTAAGTTTGGGTAAAGGTACAACTTGTTTTCAATGGGGGTATTCTGCGTGCAAAACCCCTGGTTACAGGACGGCGCCAACCCCCTGCCACGTTACTGACAAGGATCACGGACAGGGATGAACTATAATTTCCTACTATACGCACGAGAACTCGCAGTTAAGGCCAGGAACAAAATGAGCACAAGCAGAGAATGTTTCGAGAGCCAGGAGGAAGAGGAGGACTAGGAGGAGGAGGGGGAGAAGGATTAGGAGGAGGAATTGGAAGAGGAGGAAGAAGAGAGGGAGGAGGAAGAAAAGGGATGGGAAGAGCAGCAGGAAGATCTCCTATCGCCTCTGCGGCTGCATCCTGACACGCGATGACGTCACCCCCGCACGCACGCTGTTCAGCCAATGAGAACGGCGTTCTGCCGCAAGGCCTGCTGGGGGCTGTAGTCCCTCTCGTCCCTCCCGGCACCGCAGCTGCGCGTCCCCGCCGCGATCGAGGCGGCGCCCCGCCCCCTTGTAGGCGTGGCCGCCCCGCGCGCTGCAGCCAATGGCAGGGCGGGTCAGGGTTCGGCGTGCGGGCGGCGCGGCCAATGGGTGCGCGCGGGCGGTGCGGGGGGCGTGGCCGGCGGTGTTTTGTTCGGGCGCCGTGGGGTGGCCGGGCCATACGCGCGGGGGAGGCGGCGCGGCCGCGCAGGTACCGCGGGCCGGGGGGACACGGGCCGGGCAGCGGGGCCGGGCAGCGAGCGCGGCCGGCGGGTGCCCGCACCGCGCAGGGCACGGGTAACAGCCGTGCCGGCAGCAGCCGGGCGGGTAACAGGTAACTGCAGCCCCGCGGGCGGCCCGGCCCGCCGCGGATACACTCGCGGAGCGCTGGCGGGCGGGGCGGCGAGCGCGGCCCCAGCGGGGGTGTCACCCCCGGGCTGCGCCTGTCGCTGCCGCAGCGCTGCGGCCGCTCGTCCCTCCGTGCGCTCCGGCGGTGGGTGAAGCGGCGGGGATGGTGTGTGTGTGTTCCCGTGTCGGTGTCGGCGGCCGGCCAGGGCCGCGCTCCCCCCGCACACCCTGCGTGCTGCCCAGCGCTGCAGGCGGCGGCAGGAAACCCAAACCCCCCAAAAAATCAAGTTATCAGCGGTAACGGTGCCGCTCGGCGTGCGATTCGGGCACACGGGCGCTGCCGTGTGTTGCCTGGGCCTGGCCTGGCTTGGCCGTGCGGGGAAGAAATGGGATGGAATGGGAGAGTGGGATGGGATGGGATGGGATAGAATGGGATGATGCTCGGACATTCCTTTGTGCCGCTGCCCTGCACACACATGTCTGCAGGCACGTACCCCGCGATTTTTGGGGCGATTCCCCCCTGTCTGGCTCAAGGGTAGAGTTACCTCCGAGTGTTTTCCCACAATAGCCGCCTTCCATAGTGATTCCTGGGTGGAAGCAGAGGTTATTTTCTTCATTCGCCTCTCCACAGCGGTAGGAAAGTTGTTTTCTGGTTTATGGCCCTGAGGTGTAAGGACCAGTTGGGCTCAGTGGGCGATTGAATGGGCTCATTGTGTTATTCCAGCTTTTCTAAGGGCAGTAACATGGCTTTGTTCTGGTTATTTGGCTTATTAAATGTCTTCTGGCCTGCACGGAGGCTGAACAGAAATGTGTTCTTGAGATTCTGGGCGATCTTTCAGGACGTCGCTTTAGGTCTTGTGGAGGATCCTCAGGGTTGGCCTTGAGTCAGGGATCCAAATCCCTGGGCTCGGGATTGGAAAGTTCTGGTGTTTTGCCCCGCAGGGAAATGACATCTCCACTACAGCCTTCAGAAACCAGAGACTGGGCTTTGGGGTCCCAGGGCTGAGAGGGAATGGGTCGTTCAGACCCAAGAAGTTCGTGGATTTTAATGTGCATACCCAGTTCTAGGCCTTAGGATGAGTTGAGCCAGCTGGTCAAATCCACTTTGTGGTTTGCTGTGCTTGCATTAAAATTAGCTCCTGAGAACAGTTATTTTACTGCCTTTGCTGTTGCATTGCCTCCCGTTCATGTGCCTGACTGATACAAAACATTTTTATCGAAGCTGCTTTTGGCAGGAACCAGTAAGTTTGTGTATCTTGTGGCAAGCTGAAATGTCCCTGGATGTGTGTTAATTGTGCGTAGTCTGCTTGCTTCGAGCCTGGCTTATGAAACCTGGAGTACAGTGTTTGCTGAATGGCAGAAACTTTCCTGATGAAGCATGTGACTTGATCTGGTTTTATTGGAGGTGCAGAGTACGTGTTCAAGCCCAAAGAGCTTGTATCCTTACAGATCCTGAGCCTCTAAAATGCCTGGAAGAATTGCACTCGGAGGCAGGAGGCTAAACATACATTTCAAGTAGATCTACATAAGCTGGTGGAACTCCTAATTAGAAAATGGGTTTGCTACTCATTCATTTTGAATTTTTGGGAAATACTGTACCTGTTAATATGTCTGCTATTTTTAATTATCCTTATTTTTTTCCATCAGTAACAATGTTATTCTTCATCATGTGGAAGTACAGGCTGCCTGTTAGACAAACTTAAAATACTGATCTACAACATCATCCCCCTAATGATCTGGTATCCTTGTGGGATGTTCCTGTGGTAATCTGGCAGTCCTCTAGTGGCCTTTACCTGCCAGTGCGTAGCCCACACTTATTGTCTCTTTAACTGGAGAATTCAAGTTGATTAAATAATTGTAGAGGGATATTTTAAATTTGGAATACTTAAATTTCCCTGCTTTTGAAAAGCTATTTTTCTGCAGGGTACTATGACTGAGAGGAATGAGGAGTCTTAAAGGAGAATCATTATTTATATTTGCAACCATTGTGTTAAACTTTGGAAGTCTAGTAGAGGTATAAAACTATACTTGTGAAAATACAGTGGGCAAATAAACTGAAAGCCTGGCTGTACTGAAAAGACTCCAATTTATTGCGTGGATTGCTGTATTTAAAACAAAACCTTGAAGGATTTATTCACTCCTGTAGGAATTCCTTGAGAGTCTGGTAGCCATTACTGTGGCTCCCTTTTTAAGTTCCTTCTCCTTTTCCCCTCTCTGCTCTTTCTCCCCCTTCCTCTGTTGCCTTCCCCCAATCTACATTCCTTTGTGTTAACAGTGATGATGGCAGTTCGAGTCACCTCCTGTGGTTTGATAGATTATTCCCTTTAGAAACATGGTGTACTTAAAACTTTCCAAACACAATTCTTTCCTTGCTCCTCCACTTTTTGGTGCTGGCTCTGAGTTTTGTTCTAAGAATCTGTCCTCTCTGCTTGTGCTTTGAATTTTCTTAAATCTTAATAAGAAGTCTGGTTAAACCTTTAGTGGAAAATATTAGTATTTATGTTATGATTTACATTTCTTTTTGTATATATTTATGGTCATAATATAAACAGAAATTTTGCCTTTTGGCAACAAGGAGTTTGTCTCTCCCCTGCAAGCTGACAAGTTTTGTGCTTCCTTTTTAGACAAGACTTTACTTGCTTTAAACTTCCATTTCTATTTTTATGAAATAAACTATTTTTGGATTAGTACATTCCTGAGATCTGATAGTTATGTAAGAATGATCTTGCAGGTAAATGTTCATAGGACCTTGTCTTTGGTCTTACACAATCTACCTATGAACTATAATTTTGAAATAGAGTAGAATGTGTAAGAGATTCCTGTCCATTGTGGAAGTGTCTGCAACATTTATTGTAGATATTGCAAGTAACATGATCTTACTGGGGAGGGTGGAACTATACACAGAAGCCTGTGAAGGGCTTTATGAGCACTCCTGAAGGAAGAGTTAATGAGCAGAAAGAAGCCCTGGTCATTAATTCTGGGGGAGGAATTCATGGCTAAGAAAACAGGTACTTTAAATCAGGACAGCATCTGATACTTTCTTAGTAGGTAAGTTTTAATCTCTTGACTCTGTATACCTGTAAAGGAGCCACTTCTGTTGACAGTGTGTTTTTTGGTATATTATGAAGTTTGTGTCCTTAAGATCTTAGCACTGAAGTATTGCAATCCAGTGATAGAGACAGAGTTCGTATAAAAAACCAAAATCTTCACTTTGTTGGTTTCTCTGAACTGTAAACACGCTTTTAGTGGATTGAGACAGTCATATTTTCAGAAAATGGTTTTCTTTAAGGATTTTCTTCTCCCTCAAGAGGAGGTCTGTAAAATAAAAAGGTGGGGGGAGTGCATATTTTTAACTCCTTCCTGTGCTGCTCTGCAAATTTTTCTGTTATCCAGCTGGATATTGTGGTACTGTTGAGTATGGAAAAAGCCTGAAATCAAGGTGTCTGTCAACTTTTAATATAGCCATTTCTACATTTTGTGCTGTTTTGGCTTTTCTGTTTGGTCAGTTTGGGAATTAGTGTCATCACCAAGCTGGCAAGAAGCCACTCAGCCAACTGCTAATGCTTTGCAGTGGGCATAAGGAACTTCTGAGGGCCGTGTTTCTGCTAATTTTTAGGTTGAGGGGAGGAAGTAGGCAGGGTTGTTGCTAAATACATTATCTGGGTTATGGCTCTCAGTTTACTGACAGCACTATTTTTTTAAGCAAGCAGTTGAATATCGTGCTTTAGATAATACGAACTGTTTCAATTAGGAAATTTACTGAGTTATAAAAACAAAACTCATATAATTTGCTTTCTGCTGTTTGGACTTGATTGTATTTTAGTGAAATGCTGGCTGTCACATTTTGCTTGTTGGGTATTAACAGTAAGATCAAGGGTTCTGATTACCTAATGTTAGCATTATTGCTCTGAGTTTGGTATGGCAACATTGCTGTAAGTTCCTGTGAAAATTAAACTGTAGGAAAATACTGGGAGGAATTCTGTCAATGATAGATCAAACTGCAGGCTCAGGGCTTTGGACATCCAGTACCAGTGATGGAAACTGCTCTTTGATGCATGTGGGTCTCTGTATAGACAGAGATGAGAGTGTGAAATCAGACAATGTTTTTGCTTGGTGCTGTCATAGCAGGTGTCATTTGCAAAACTGACTCAGTATACCCAGACCTACAGAGTCATTGTGGGCAAGGCATTTGAGGTGGAAGAAACTGTTGCTGCCTTTGCTGAGCTTCAGAATTGGAACCCAGCTGGTACAGGAAATAGTTGAAGAAGTAACTGCAGCACCAATGTCTGTGCCTTTACTTTAGTGCTGTAGCCTGAGCTCTGTGATGCTGGAAGATGGGATCTGAATTCCTTTCTTTCTGAAGATTGTTTTTCATTAACACTCTCCTTATCCAGCCAGCCTTGACAATTGGCTTGCTGTTTATTTGTTAATTCATTTTGCTTCTCTTGGGTAATGAAAGATCACATTTTTAATTTGACAATTTCTACATTGAAGTTAAGGTGGATTAATTTTAAAAATGAAGGAAAACCTTTACTATCCTAATAAGGCCTCATGCAGGAGAACTGTGGCTTCTCTTCTACTGTCACCTCCCCTTGAGCCATGAATGGGAATAATAGCAACTTCTGTTGGTGTTATATTAACTTTAGGTCCCTAATTTGCATCTCAAATAACATTGTGAGCAGCATTAATGCCTTCGAGGGCTTTGGGAGGTTTTTTAATTTGTAGGTTAAATGTATTTTTTAACCTAATTGGGCAGTTCAGGTTATTATTGCAGCATGTTTAATTTTTGCTCTGTGCAGCTCATGTTGATGTCAGTGGCCCTAAATCATTCCTTCAGTGCTGTGCACATGTGTTATATTTCACCTTCTTAATTG
This sequence comes from Pithys albifrons albifrons, assembly GCF_047495875.1. Classification (NCBI taxonomy): domain Eukaryota; kingdom Metazoa; phylum Chordata; class Aves; order Passeriformes; family Thamnophilidae; genus Pithys; species Pithys albifrons. The sequence goes on from NC_092462.1 coordinate 68,520,734, forward strand.
TGGCTTTAGATTTTGTGTTCATTTAGTGTTCCTCTGTTTCATACAGTTACTACTGGACACTGTGTGATGTTTTTGTTCTTTATCCTACCCTCCAGAGTTTGTTTATAGTTAAAATTCTTGCTTTAAAGTTACTGTTTCCTCTAACCCTGCTTTCCAATGAAAAATGCACTCCTCTGTCTTTCTTCAAGATTTCTGTTGATCTGACCTCTTTGGTTTTAGAGGAATGAAAGTTTATCATGTTTGAGGAAGGGTGTAAGTGACAAGAGCTGTGTGTCATTTGATCTGTCAAACCGTGTTGTTTTAATCAGCTTCCACTGTCCAAAAGTAGCATGCAGAATATGGAAAAGGTTCAAGTTTGGAGCTTTAGGTGTGTGATGTAGGTTATGAATCAACAGAATTGTGGAAATATGGTTGAGGCAGGATGGGTCTGGATCTGTGGGGTTCTACCTCTTGCAACTCAGCATTTCTTAGTCAATAGGTAGGTGGCCACTGAGGCTGTAGGTGGGTTTTGTATCATACTATAAACCAGCTTTGTTTTCATAACATGGAGACTTCTAATCTATGGACAGTTTTGAGGTGTGATTTATTTATTTTTAAGTGCTGGTCTTATTTAGATGCATAGGATCTATTGGTGTGTTTGTATAGTGTTTTTGGTGAACTGACAGCTACAATTACAATCCTAGTTTACCAAAACAAAGGAACCTCTTTGCTCAATTATTCCAGTGTGATAGTAGTGACAAATAATAATTCATTATATCCTATTTGGAATGGAGAGTAGTGGTGTGTAAGCAATACCCCAAGACTACTGCTGTGCTTCAGAGTGTAATTTGATACAATATTTAGTAAGTGAGAGGAATAATGAAAACAGCATTCAAGAACTACTTACTTGAATTGGCTAAAATACAGTATGTGTTTCTTCTAGTGGGAAAAGGGAAAGTACCTTGCACTTCATCTTTTCATTTCTTAGAAGCCATGAAATCAAACAAAGTTGAACCTTGATGAATTTGAGAAGTGTGAGTAACTTGGAGGCTAAACTGAAGTGCTGTTGCTTGCTGTAAGGCCAAGACACAACAGCAGTGTTGCTGATGGGGAGGTTGTGCTGGCCCTGGAACATGTGCCAGCATGTCCCAGTGCCAGCCTGTTACTTGGCCTGTTCCCTTCCCAGGATGTGTGCTGGTCCCTTGAGCTTGGCCGCATATGTGCTTGCTGACTTCATCATTTTCTTCCATTAGCACTCCATCCTGACCAGACCTTTCTGGTTCAATATTTGGATAAGAAATTGCTGAACTCCTGGAGGTTAAGGTAGACTGTTGCTGTTCTTTTCATGTTTCACAAAGCAGAAAACTGTCATTTATTGCCCTTTGTATGGCCAACCTTCACAAACGAAGCTTTGGGAAGGGCTCTCCCCACGTGGGTGTGCCCTTCCAGCCTGCACGGTGGATTGTTTAGGTGAGGCACAGCATGTGCAGAACTGGCCCCACCGTTTAAGTCCCAAGGTCCATCTGCCACGGCCGAGCGAGCTTGGACAGTGACAGGGAAGTCCTCGGGACTGTCACAGCACCCGGTACTGACCGGGGCTGACCCTGCTGAGCATCCGAGATGTGACAGGATGGGATGGCAGGGGGGCTTGAACTGCCAGCGGACAGTCCCCACTGAGACTTGAACTCAGGTCCTTGGGATTCAGAGTCCAGAGTGCTCTCCTTTACACCACAGGACCGGCCAATGTCATTTAATAAAGCAGACAAATACCTGGATAAATACTTCTTTTACCAAAGTATTACGGAGAGGGGAAAAAGGATAGTATTTTGTCTTTGGTTTATGCTTCTTAGGTGGCCTATTTGTAGTTGAGCTCTTACGACTTAATTCTTCTGTGCTTTAGTGACTTCAGCTTTTGCAGTTTACATGTGAACGTGTGACTTATGCACACATTCTCTATCTGTAACTAATGCTCTCTGCTTCAACTCTCCATCTGTAAAATCCTGCATACTTTAGTTTTTATTTTGGATTATTTGGTTTGCATACAGCACTTTACATCCTCAGGAAGTCCTAACCAAGCCTGAGGCAATGGCTGTAAAAGTAAAAGGTGTGTGCATATGTTTGTGTGACACTGCTTTGACACCACATCAGTGAAAGCCATTACATCACCCTGCTGGGTTGTTAAAAGGCGAAGCACGCACACTCCTCTTTGGTCAGAAGAAAAATACAGCAGGATACTGCAATATTGTTGAAACTTGCACACTGCCACGGGAAGTGATTGGAGTGGATTTATTTCTGCGTGAAGAAAGTATGAGGCAGGTGATGATATTTTTTTGTATAGTAAAATAACATGAGCATGCAAATCCTGATGTTTTAATTTGCAAAATCAGAAAAGTAACATCTAGCTCATTGAAACTAAACATGCACCATAGGAGGATAACAAAAACATTATAGTGGCTTGAAATTGAGTTAGTTGTTTGGAAAAAAAAAAGTAGGACTGCAAAAGGTGTAGGGTGGATGTGAGTTCCCTGCCCCATACTGGTATTGCACATCTAATGTGATTCATAATGGAAGCTTGAGCAGCTCTTCCTACTCAGTCCAGTGCTTTGCTGTCCTCAGCATTAAAACTTGTTCTGAATATGGAACCAGACACCTTCCTTACTGCAGGTCAAGCTTAGCCCTAATTGCCTGGGCACAGCTGTTCTTTCCCCCTGTAGTAAGGAATCTTTTCAAAATATTTGAACTGTCCTTTGCCGTACTCTTGTTTTCTTGTGATACCCTTATGATACTTTTATCCTAAATAAAACTGGTGTATTCAGGTCTTCCTGAGAGGTCATGTTTTTTCAGCTCTAATTATTTTTGTTCTTTCAGATTAGCTCACACTGGGCTATGAGCATTGTACCTAAAGCTCAAGTTTGTGCTACAGCTGAGGCTTTCCCGAGCTGAGTGGAGTAAAGAGAGGGCTTCATGTGCCCTGGAGCTGATATTCTTGTTTATGCATCCCTATACATTTGACTTTCTTACACCAGCTTAGCACTTGTTTCAAGGTCAGCCTGTTGATCCAGCCGAGCCCACAGCTTTCTTCTGGAGAATTTGCCTTCCTGTTTGTTCATTTAATCCTGCTTGAGTGCACCTTTCACAACTCAGTTGTATCCTGTTACTTGCAGAACAGTTTTCCAACTTGTCAAAGTAACATAGAATGCTAAGGTTGTCTTGCAGCTATTCCTGCCTTTCTCTCATTGTAATTAGCCCGTTGTGCCAGCAGCAGATCATGGGAAGCACAGAAATGGAACTGAGCTGGGCTCCTGTTGGTGTGTTCTCCTGCTGGCTCCTGGTAACTGCTCTCTGGATATGGTTGTTCCCCAAGTATTCCAGTTGCTGGAGAGCCTTTGCCTGCCTCCCCACAGCAGAAGTGTATAAACCTTAGGTGTATGACCTCGCAGATTCTGTCCTGTCTCTAAACCTGGTTACTTTGATATCCAAGTGCTCAAGGTGGCTGCTGTGCACCTTGTTGCTCTTTCGTGCTCACAAACGGCTCCCACCCGCCCCAGAGATTCTGTGGAATGTGGGGAATTGGAGACCAGTCACATGAATTTTGACCTTTTTCTGAAGGCAGGCATGGAATGAAGGCAGGCCTAGCCTGAGAAACTGATATCCAAACTTTTTCTTTTTGAAAAGTCCTTTTTCTGTCTATATATAACTATATCACATAACAGCCCAAATCTAGTACCTTGCAAATAATTTCAGGTGTTAGAATGACTGAAGTCATCTGTGGTTAGGTTTCTTTTAAGATCTTCATTCTTGAGATTAAGTTGCTCTTGCATTGCAGGCTACGTGTTGAAGAATAAGATCCACTAGTTCGAGCAGCTTTTCTTTAGGGTATTGGGTTTGTATTTGCAAGTATTTATTGACATCTCTATAGGTGCAGTTCTCTCTCTTTGAAATCTTAGTTCTCATATCATCTCCCCTGCAGAACTCGATTCACATAATGAATCTTGTGCTGCATGGAAATAGATTTCTCCAAGCCCTGTCTCTGTTGGAGTTGTCTGACACAGTTCTGTAAGTACTATTTGTTGCTGCTTTGCTAGCACCTCTCTCTGTAAACTTTCAAACTACTTTGCATGTCCACTATTCAGTAATTTCCTTAGACTTGCTCTAATCTCATGCTGTGTTTATAGTTCCTGCATATGTAGCAGCTTATTCTCATCACACAGATGTATTTGAGTGCAGATAAAGTTGTGATGTGCCTGGCCACAAGCTGGAATAATAAATCTTCTAACCATCCATTCCACTGTGTGCCAAAGGAGATGGACATCTGTCCTTTGAAATTGTGCTGCAGTGTGAAATTGAGTAGAGGTTTGGAAAGTCTGATGATCCTTCTCTAAAGATGTTTAATGTTCGTTTCAGTGATCACTTGAAACCCACAACATGTTGCCAGGAAAGTAAGGCAGCATCACCTGGTGTTGAGAAGTTAAAGGCAATGTGGATGGTGAAATGTGTATTGGGTGTACTTTAGGATGTTAATTCTTGTTTTTAAGTATTACAAACACTACTTGGCAGTATTATGGGGAAACTGTATTCAGAAAAGCTCTTTTGGGGTGGGTTAATACTTGGTTGTGGCAGGTTTTTCCTGTGTTAGGTGTGATACTCAAATTTTAGTAATATAATCAGTTACAAAATGCCACATGTCCCTTGAGACTGAACTTTACAGTCCTGTTAAAATGCAGCCTTAACCTTCAGAACTAGTTGTGGAGGGTGGACCTTCCTTTCACCCTTTTCTCATTTGAGCACGAACTGATCAAATAAAACCAAACCTATTTCTGAATTCTAAACTAGTTATTGAACTAAGAGCCAAACTGAAATGAAATGAGTGCCTGTTGCACCTGCAGAAAAGGCTGCAGCTGTCAAAGCCTTGTTTATCACTTATGTACTTCTTGGGTCCAGGTGCTCAGCCTGTGACTTCCCCTCTGCAGTGCTTTGTTTCAGATCTTCAACAGAAAAGATGTTACTGCTTTTTGCAGACTATACTGAGCTTAACCTTTGCATGTGTGAAGATGCCAGGAACCCAGATGTAATTTCAGAAGCTTATTTTAAAGGAAATTTGGATGAAAGTACTCTTTTTGTGAGTACTGAAAGATCATTTGAAAGACTTGAGTTTTCAGGTGAAGACTTGAAATGACACACTTGCATCTCTTACTGTTGACTTCATCAGATAAATCTTTACTGTTTTGTCCTTCAGCCTGGTTACCAAAGCTGATCTTGTCAGAATGCTGTCATCTGTGAAGGTAACTGCCCAAGTGGGAGGACACATTTCCCTTCCAAGCACTCATGATCCTGTTCTCTCCTGCACTGTTGCTGTCTGTGGATGTTACATGCTCAACTTGCCAAGTGACTTACCTGATACCATTTAAAGCAGCTAAATTTCTGTCCCAATCAGTGAAGATTAAAATTAAAGGCTTTCTTCAACACGCATTTTTCAGCTGGCATTTTTGTGCTCAAATAAAGTAGTTATTTTTATCTTGTACTGACTTAAGTGTGATCTGCAGCACTTGTGCACTGCTCCTCACCTTGTACCTCGTTGCTCCCCATGCAGGGACATGTTTTTGCACTAAGGCTTCATTGCTGTCCTCTGTGAGTAAACTTTGTCATTTGGAGTTCTAGTGACTTCTATGGTGCCACTTTGGCAAGTGAATCTTTCCTCAGAACTTTCTTGTGGAATTAATAAGTCACTCATTAAACATCTAATAGTTTTGAGGTAGCACACAGAGAAAATACTGAGCTTTTCCTAAAACTGGTAGTCTTAAAAAGTCTACTAATGTAGCTAAAATAGTTAACTGTTTTAATCTGACTGAACATAGTTGTATTCTCTTACATGGTGTAACTTTGTTTGTCCCCTGAAATTTCTTTTAGTTGATGTAATTGTTACAAATAGTTTTTCTAAGTACCTCCTGCAATGTGTACCCCTTGGTTTGTGTCTGAGCTTGTGGCACAGTGTTTCCTGACTCCAGCTGTTCCGTGTGCTGCTGAAGGCTGAATGCATAGAGAGAAAGTAGTTATCTTTCTTTTGCAATGGTCTGGTGAACTAGTAAGAGCTTCATAGCTCAACTGAACTAATTTTTATTGAAGTACTTTAATACATCTGACAAGTGGGATGTCCCTGGTGACACTTGAAGTATTACCTGAAAGCACACACTGTATTGACATGTGTACTGCTTTTGTCTGGAATGTCAATCTGTTATTTTAATGTACTTCAGTTTATGGTCTGCTCACATGGGGGGCATTTGTGGGCTGTTACTGAGGGCTGATATAGTAGAGCAGTTTATATGAAGTGCAGATGTCTTGAGATACTTCACTGTTCAAAAGGTCACGGTATGTGCAAGACAAAAGTTGGACACCCAACAAATAATTAAGTTTAAAGGAACTGTAGTTTAGCAAAGTGAGAAACAACAACAAGAAATTCTTCAAAGCACCATTCAGTTTTGGTATTTGTAGTGTGATATATCAGACCCCTTTACTATAAAGGAAACTTTTGCTACTTAAAAGCTGTGTGGTATTTGAGCTTTATTTTCTGAATTCAAATGGATGTGGTAATGAGATGTTGTAGAACTTGAGGTCTTTCAGTGTGCCACCTCTCAAGGTGTCTTCTGCCAGATGAATTCAAGTTTCTTCAGTAACAAATTGCAGATGGTCAGCCATGATAGAGGAAACATTTGGGCCATGAGATGGAACGTGGTTGTCAGTCACACACCATATTTCATATCTATCCAATGCATTTTCATGCTCTTTCAACACAGATAACGTAGCAGCAGGCTTTAACTACTTTATGCAAGCCTGCATGGAATTTTAGTCTTGTTTAAACTCTTCTTTGTAATTCACCTTCTTTATACTTTTGGGCTTTATATGAAAATATGTAAACCATGTATTTGTTGTAAACTCTTAAAATAAGGATACAAACAGGCACGTGCTCATTCACTACAGTTGCATGGTGATCTGGAGAGTTACAATTTTGAGATGAAGATGGGATCTTTTCTTACACCACTAATTTTGGCATAATACTTTGTCCCGAGAGGGAAATATTACTCATAGTATGAAGAATTAGGACAGTAAGGCTTGGAGTTACTGTGAGCAAGCGTAGAGATGTATGGATATTTACAGAGTACTGCTCACACTTGAGTTCTAAATTTAGTACTATCTGCAGTTCACCAGCTGTACTATTTACTGACAAATATTTGGACTACCATAGGCTCCTCATTTTTAATTTCCACAGTTGTACACAAGCTAATGTAGGGAGACTTCCCTGTGTGCAGATTATATAGCTCATTAGATCCCTGAAATACCATGAAGTAGCATCTTAACATAAGTGCTTTTCACCTGGCCTGAGGCCTCCAGCAAGAACGTTTCACACTCGGGATCATAAAAAAAACCGTACTAGCTGGGCTTTTATTTTAAACATGCCAACCAGATGTCTGAAACGCTTCAGAATGAACCTGAAGGCAAACAGGAGGAGGTTTATTAGCTGTGTGTGTTTTGGGAGCAGGATGTATGGAAGAGATTTGTATAATCCCTCAACTCCAAGCCCATAGGCCGTGGTAACAGAACAGTGCTGATATTATTCCATTCTATTACAGGAAAGCAGGATGTGTGTGGGGTGGTCATTGTTGTCACTGCCATACAAGTTAAGGGTCAGTGCTATTTTTTTTCAGCCCTGGGTATTTTTAAAGTGTGTGTATCTGTCTGTTTTACTTCTCATTTTTAAGGTCACACAGTAAGACAAAGTTGGTGATACTTCTCCTTTATTTTTTTCCTCTGGCTTCTCTAACTGGTGAAGTGAAGCAAATATCTCAGCAGTAGGACCTGTTAATCTTGATCTGGTTTTTTTATTCCCCAAGCCTTGGAGTAAAATAAAATCTCAGGGGTCTTGTACATTCTGGATCACTTGCTTTGGTGGGAGTGTGCAAGGTTTAGACTGGTGATAGGTACATTTCTCCAGACACTAATATTACTGCTTTAAGCTATTGCTTGAGTCTGAACTTTTTATTTTATCAGAGGCTTTGCATACTATATAAATACTTCCATTGGTTTAAAATAGTTATAAAAACTGTATGTGGAGGTAAAAATAATTTGTGTAGGACCTGAGCTTTAAGCTTTCAGTAATATCAGAGACTGAAAGTTGGAGTAATACCCTTTAAGTGGTTGCTCACTTGGTTTTGTTCTGAACTGAACAGGCAATAACTCTTGGTTTCAGTATAGTATTCTTGAAGTAATGGCCATTAGCTCATTAAGTTCATCATTAAGGCAGAAGCCAAGGGCTTGGTGTTCATGTGTGAAAGCGTCAGTAGGTCACATTTTCTGTTCCTCAACACTCCGTTGTAGCCTTGGGCTTTGTGCAGTAATGCTGGGGAGGAGGAGGAGTCTCAATGGCACATTGCAGGGACATGACTGGTCACAGGCCAGTGCTGATGGCTAATTCAGATGGAACTCCAAACAGAGGAGATGTAAATATTCTTCCCCAAAATTAATGAAATCCTTGCCTGTCATTGTGGTGTAGATTATTTTAGGAAAGAGAATGTAACTAGAGCAACAAGGCTGGTGAAGGGACTGCAGCACAAGCCCTATGGGGAGAGGCTGAGGGAGCTGGGGTTGTTTAGCCTGGAGAAGAGGAGGATCAGAGGTGACCTCATCACTGTCTAGAACTACCTGAAGGGAAGTTCTGGCCAGGTGGAGGCTGGTCTCTTCTCCCAGGCACTCAGCAATAGGACAAGGGGGCACGGCCTCAAGCTCTGCCAGGGGAAATTGAAGTTGGAGAGCAGAAAAAAATTCTTTACAGAGAGAGTAATCAGGCATTGGAATGGGCTGCCCAGAGAGGTGGTGGATTCACCATCCCTGGAGGTTTTTAAATGCAGATTGGACGTGGAGCTGGGTGCCATGATCTAGTAAATGGACTAGAGTTGGACCAAGGGTTGGACTCTGATCTCGGAGGTCTTTTCCAACCCAATCAATTCTATGATCTTGGAACAGCATCTTTGTACAGCCACAAGGCATAGCTCATCTGTTGCCTTGTCTGACAAAGATACTTTAAAAGGTGCAGGATGACCTATCTGTGATGTGACTATTAGGTGGTCTTCAGGTCTGAGAGACAGGTTTAAACCTGGGAGACTGACTTACTGATACCAGCTGGCAATAATAAATGCTTTAACCTCTGGCTGGGCTGAGTTCTTAGCCCTAGTTTTCTGTAGTGATACATTATTTGCTTTAATTAGGTATGACCTGGAAAAAGTCTGAGCTTACTTCACCAGTTCTGCTGCTTTTAGAAATGTGCTTCTATAAAATGTGACAAAGGTTTAACATTCCCTATCTCAACTCTTTCTCCTTTGTGAAAGGAGACCTTCCTCTATTTTTAGAATAAAACCAACCCAAACCACTGATAGTAACTTGCAAAGTGAAGGGTAGTATATTTCTTACAGACAAGAGTTCATCATGTAATAGAGTGAAATATTTTGTTTCCAATTCAAAGTTTATCAAATAATTAAATAATCTGTATTTTGAATGTGTTTCTCAAACAAGCAGGGTGAATTTTGCATCTGGAGAAAGAGAAAACCTACAATCCAAGGCAATAATGAAGTGTTACATTTAACCTGTTGCCAGCACATCATCTGCCTGTGAATTTGCAAACTGGAAGTCACCAGCTGAAACCAGTTTATTCTCTTTAGTTTATTTCTGGTACTTGTGCTTGCAGATTTTCATCTCAGACAGGAGGCTTTGAGCAAAGTCTGTTTCTTCAACTGGACAACTTGAGTGCTGCTTATTCCCTTTGAATTTGATGGATTTGCCCAAATGTGTTGTGTCTTAAGTAAACTGAGGTCCAGAGGCTGTATGTGATGATTGAGGCTTTCCTTCCTTCCTTCTCATAGGAGCTCTTGCATCCAAAGTGTGGGAGATGGAGTAGAAATGTGTGTGGGATTCAGCTGTATTTTAGTAGCAGTTTATATTTTGTCACAGCTGACTCAGTGACCAGTTGGTGTTACTGATGATGCTTTAGGGTCAAAACAGTGAAATTCTGGGCTCAGCGGTGATTTTCTGCGTTTGAGGAAGGTGGACCTAATGTTTATTTCATGTACCTCTAGAGGTGTTATTAACAACCCAAATCCTCGTTCGTGACCTTAGAATGGTGACCTACAGTCCTGCCTTGCACATGAAGTGTGTTCTTCAGCAGATAGTTTGAGCTCTTGGTGTTGCTTGTCCTTCCAGAGCCTGTGGAACATCTGAGAAGCTTGACTCCAGTGGCTCTCAGTTAATGTAAAGGATGCCTTGTAGCTTGGCTTTGCAGTTTGGTGTTGGAGCTGTGTCAACCTTAAACCAAACTTGAATACCTCAGAATATTGAAGCTTCCTTCTAATAAAAACTGGCTTATGAAAGCACTGCACTGAGAAAGCAAAGAGGTTCTATAGCTCAAGAAATATCTCTTTAGTCCTTTTAGAGAAACTCTGAATTGCAAATTGGCTCTAAATTGGAACTGGCTTCTTTGGCTTTGTTCAGAGTTCCATCATGTGTAGAGTGGGGTGTTGAGCCTTACCTTTTGTCACATCTGAACTCTTCAGGGAGAAGAGACTATTTAAACAGAATTTACTAGACTGTTGTGAAACAGTTTCTACAGAATACAAACTATTTTTTTGTCCCTTTTGGTCAGAAACTGTTATTCTAGTGCACTGTTTTAAAACGTTTTGTAGAGAACCTTGGAAGATAAAGGGGTGCTAGTTAATTGCATGGAGAGGATCCCTAAAGCAGAACATGCTGGAAACTGAAGTGTCCCCCTCTAATACCTAATTTTATCGCTGAAGGAATCTTTCTAACTAAAACTGATCTATTTTTTTTTAACTTGATGTGGAATTTTGAAAGGTTTGCAGAATAGCCACACTGCAAATTAGTGCTGAAAGGGATAGAGTCCAAATAATTCTCTTTTAAGTGCCTGCTATCGAGAACCTTTCTGGGCTAAAAGTTAATAATAGACTTATGTAGTAAGGAATGCTTAGCCTCCCTGTGAACTTCTTAGCACTGTAGTAAATATGTACTTTTAGAAGTAGAATGTTCTCTTCCCTGTTGGAATTTTGTATTGCAAGATATTTTGTAGCTTTATTTTAGATGGCATAAAGCATTAGTGTAGCTGTTTTTGAAAAGCTGGTCTTCCATCTTAGTGTTGCCTCAAGCATAGCTGGGATGGGACAGACAATGCTCTATTAAATCTTGATCAGTTTTGTGTGATGTTTCACTTTTGAAATGCTTCTTGGATGCTGCAGAAAGTGCCAGGAGGCAAAAAAATCGCATCATCTTTCATCTAGACTCTAGGAGCAAAATCATCTGGATCTGGAGTTGGTACTGCAGGAGTGATTAGCTGCTTTGGCTTGCTGAAGCAGAGATAATATTTTAAAGGACCTACTTATCCGAATTGGAATTTTGACTCTAGCTAATCCTTTTCCTCCACTGGGAGCAGGCTAAGTGTGTCTGTATGGGATTGTTGATTGCAAGGGTTCCATGTAGCACTCAGAGCAAAGATGGGAAATAATGTGAAGTAACAGAAAAGAGCGAACAACCTTCTGGGTTCTTACAGGTAATTTTAGTACCATAGGCAGAAAAAAAAAAGATGGAGTTGCAATCATCAAGAAACACCTACATTTGTGTTATGGGGAAATCATCTAAAAATCTTATGATCTCTTCTTTATCCAAGATAGAACTTCCAGAAACAGAGAAGAAATTGTTAGAAGTGTTTCAAACAAATGTAAATTTTCCCATCGAGATGAGCTGTTGCTGGAACATTTTGTCCTGCAGGATGCAGGGAGGAGGAGGAGTGGGTTGGAAATGAGTCTGGCTGCCTTACTTTCTTAGAGCCAAGAAGAGATTTTTGTATTGGCTTTTGTGTTCTTCATCAGGACTCTTCATCTCTTTGAAAGTAGGTTGTCAAATTGAATGAGCCTCTGACATCCTTTAATTGACTGGGAGGTTGGGTAGTCCGTATTTTTAGTAGTCTTCCCAAAAAAGACACTAGTGATGTCACTGAGAAGATACAGAATTCATGACATGAGCAGTTCTTTTCTATATCTCCACTCTTAATTTTGGCAGAGATCTTACAAGTCATTACTACTTGTGGCTAAACTTTTAAAGAAATAAAACCTCTCCTTTAGTAGTACTATAGAGATAGAATAATGAGTCTTTAGTTTTCTCAGCCTTCAGAATGAATAGAATGGAACTTCAAATTGGAGACAATGGTGATACTGATTCCATCACAGCCCATTCTCCAGCTGTGAGGAATGTTAGCTTTGGCTTGCACTTGCAGTTTGATTTTTATATTCCATTTATTCTTTTTCATTAGTTTACCTTTCAACAACAAAAATAGCTTCTCTTCCCTCCACCTCACCTCTGCCCCCCAGCTTAAGGAGATCCAAGGAAGATTAAGTCTCTCCCAGGACAGAGACTGACTAACATCTTTTGTTGTGCATGTTTGTCTTGGAGGTCTCAGCTTCCTCACTGTTCTGCCTAATCAGGCTGGATAAAGGATGGTGTGCAAAGGGAAAGATGGCCATAATCTTGTAGAGCTTCATCCAACTTGGAGCTCCAAGAACTATTGTTGTTACCTCAAGGCCTGGAGGATATTAGTGTTTGAACTTGCATACCTGGCTCTGTTGCTGCCTGCAGAGGTGGTGGCACAGAGGTGTGTACTTATGGGTTGGGAAGAGAGTAGGGCAGGACTCGACTGTGCCAAGGTCTATGCCATGAGGCAGCTGAAAAAATATAAATTCAGCAGGATCCACGTTGCTCTAAGAAGGATGGTCAAGTGGTTCATATTACTGAAAATCCAGTTAGTTTGAAGTGCTGAGCAGTTTGAGCAGATTCAGCCTGATAAGCATAAGGAGAGACTGAAAAACAAAGTTTGCTGCCTTTAACCAGCTCTGGAAAAATAGAATGGTGGAATAAGTACGTAAAGTAAACCAGTTACTCTCTCTGGGTACATTAAATACATACCACAGCAGAGGGTCTCCAAAGAAACAAACCCCCCCAAAAACATGAAAGCACAATGAGGAACTTCCTTCTAGGAGGTATTGAGGGCCAAAAGGCTTAAAAATATATGTTAACAAAGCTTTAGAATGGTAACAACTGAGTGAATGCTTCAGAACTCTTAAGCATCTCTTGTCTCCTGGCAGCCAATATTAATGAGCAAGGATGAGGGAAGCCATTCCTGGTGGAGAATAAAGAGCTCAACTGGAGTGAACCAGAATGTTGGGCACTGAGTTGAGGTGCTGAGGCTGCAGGGGTGACTTTGGATCACTTTGAGCTGTTAAGCTTGACTAGTCAAGGAGTATGAACTGGAGAAGGAAAATAGGAGCAAAACATGTTCAAACCATGCTTCAGGAGATGTCTGATTCCTAATTACAGGAGAATCTGCCTGGCTCAGTGTAGGAAATGCTGATGTCAACTGGCTTTCTTGTGTGGCTTATTTCTTGTTTTTCTGACGCTGTAGTTGGGCAGGTACTGGGACAAGCAGTGTCAGCATCCCACAATGTGCCCACACAGGAATTTGTGTCCAGTTCATGGCAAACCAGACTGGGCAACTGATCCAGCTGGAAACCAACCTTTCCCAGAAACAAAAGGAAGTGCTTTGGTTTTATCCAGCTATAAAAATTCCTTGATCTAGTTCTCTATGATGAGCAGAAACACTTGTGCTGGCACACTGCTGTGGGCCACAAATAGCCAGGGAAGAAAATGTGTTGGCAGTTGTGATGGCAGCTGAGGTGTATCAAACTGCAGCCTGGAATGGCTTTGCTTGGTAGGAGTGTGTTGGTGACATTTTGTTCATTTAAACATTCATTGTGTCATCATGAGCAAGGGCTGCTGGGTAAGAACAGATTTGTAGTGTAAGACAGTGAATACCCATGTACTGACCAAGCACATTCAAGGGAGATGAGGAGAGAACGCACTTGAAAAGCATGCTCTTATCTGAAGTAGAACTCCTGCTCTTAGGGTTGTGCTTCATGCTGAGAAATGGAATTTACTTGTGAGGGGAGCAGTAGAAATTGGGAACAGATAGATGAAGCCTTGCCTGGCCAACAGCACCTTTTCAGCCCTGTCCCATATTTTAAAAAAATACCTTTCTCAATGGAGTGTGTCCCCATGTGAAAAAGTATTGTTGGTAAGTGTGAGTTGCTGAAATGAAACTTTTTTAGGGGGGATTTCCACAATGATTGTGTTTCAGAACTGAGTGGTTATGTGATGTCAGAAAGGGCCTGAGTGATTTCAGCTCTCAAGTATTACTTTCAGTAGCTGGTAGAATTTATGAATGTGGGTAACTGTACAGTTCAGCGTGATTCTGAGAGTGCCATGCTTCAGGGATTTCATTTGCTTTCCTTTATCCTTTCAGTCAATTGGTTCCTTCACTAAAGTCAAATACCATTCTGTGTAGTCTCCCTTTATTTTAGCTTGTATTAAGCTGACTTAAAATTTCAGTGAAATATTTGAAGATTAGAAGTACTAAGCAAAATATTAACGTTATAGTTAACTGATTACGGATCAAACCCTTTTTCTTCCATCTTTGGTAGTTTTATTGGTTTTGGGTTTTTTTCTTCTATGACCCTTCCAAGCAGAAATAATTAAACATCTGCTCATCTTGCTCTTAGTATAGGCCTCTTACTTGTGGAAATACTCATCCCTAACTTGGATCTGAACGTCTTTGCACGAGTTACTCTGCAGCCTCCATGTATTTTCAGTCTGTACAGGGACAACTTCTGACCCCCAGTCAGCCTTTCTTTTGACTTCTATTCTGGATTTCTAGATCCAGTTTAAGCTTCACCAGGTTCACAAGGGCAGAGCAGTGGTAGATTGTGCTACTCTAAATGCTGCTGCATTCACATGCTTGCCCTTAAACTTGCTTAGCACTTCATGACCCACACTTGGCTTTGGCAGATGCTCATATGGAACAGTTATATGCAGCTTTGATGTTTTAATATTTGACTTGGTGCAATTTCAGAAGATGTGGTAAATATTTCAGTTTGTGTGCTTTCCTGAAAGGCAGGACACATCCAGTAAAAGCAGACCAGCTGAAGTTCCAGCTATCTGGGTGGCATTATTTGTGGTGAAAGAGCACTTGTAAGCATCCTATCTTATAGCACAAAAGTAGATACAAGAGTGAGGCCAAAAGATGGGCAGAAGTTTTGTTTGTGGGACAGCTCTCAGATTAAGGGAGGTTGGTATGTACAGGCTGCTGTGAAGGTGAAATAATGTATGGTTAGCATATGAAAATCATTTGGGGATGTACTCAAAGGCAACAGGTTTAAAAGATAATCCAACATCATCATTAATACTATTAATATCTTAGTTTTAAATGGGTTTAACTTGGCTCGTGGCCTTAAGTGGCTTTTTTCCTTGCTACTGTGGTTATTTCAAGAGCTGATAAGTAGCAATGTTGAAGAGGCAGTATTTTATGGAAACATCAATTGGAAGTTACTATTTTCTGCTATTCTGTTTTACCGTAGATGTTAAAACTAGGAAATGGAAGTAAAACTTACGGTCTTAGCAGCATCAGTGTTCCTTCCCCCAAGCCTCATGTTGCTTTATTTAGATTTGGAAATACCTCTGTGTAGATCTCTTCCCTCATTTCATTCCATAAGTGGTCACTGAATACAGTTGACCAAATTAAATCATAATAAAGAATGGTTACTAGAGTCACTAGAGAGAGGGGAAGAAATTATGTGAGGGATGTTTAAGATAAAGAGAGGCAGCTGGTGAACTGAGTGCTTTTGATTTAGATGACTGCTCACAGAATAAAGATATCTCAGTTGTCTGTGATGCTTTTATGTGCATGGGAATCTGTCCTGCTTATGAGTGTAATATCTGGTGTTTGCTGACAGGTAACAATTATGTAACCTTTAAAAAAACCAAATGAACAAACAAACCAACCCCCCCAAAAAAACCCCCACAGAAAACAAAAACAACAAAACAAAAACAACAAAAAACCAAAAAACAAACAAACAAAAAAAACCCCACAGGGGAATATATTAAATATATTAAAAGTAGCTGATGGTTTGGGAGGTGGTTATAGTGTTTGAACTACTCACTGTTCCACTTTTCTTTTTAAGAAAGGGGTAGCAATGAAATAATGTGGTAGGATGTCTTAAAATGGCAAATAGAGTTAAAGATGCAGAACAGTGTTGTGGGCATCTGCCAGCTTCATGTGCTGTTCCAGTATATCTAGCTAAGACTTCAGTAGTTTAAATGAGGGAAAGCTTAAGTCTTTCCTTCAGCCTTGAATCGAAATCCTGGGTAGAATCAGTTTAATAGTAGAAGACAGCCAAATTATACCTGTTTTTTTCTATGTAGGAGTCTCATCTCCTTTTTGAAGTTGTAATCATTGGAACCTCAATAGGAATATTCTTTCATGAGTAAACATGTCCTCTGAAATGCCAGGCATTAGCACAGAGTGATTGATATATTTGCATGAAGGAATGGTCCAAATAAGAGTTGTGTTATTGCAATACTAATTATGATTTACACAAGAATTTTTCTCACTCTTTCCTTTTTCTACTCCAATTTTACAGGAAATCAGACATGATACACTGACAGCTTTTGGAAATAAACTTTGGCAGTAAGATGGAAGCATAAATCTCAAGACTTCAAACCAAACCAGAAATGGCTCATGAGTATTGAAAGAAGAGACCGAAGAGCCTCCAACACTTCTGTGCGAGCAGTGGAAAAGGAACAACTACCATGGTAACACTAATAACTGAAAAGCTGCAGAACCAGAGCTTGGATGATCTGACCTGTAAAACATACAATATTAATCTGGTAAGGATCTACCAAATAATGTGTAATGAGTGTGAAATGCAAAGCAACTTGGAACTATGTAACAAATTCAAGACTGTAGATCAGCCAGAATTCAGCTATTTAAGTTAGTGCTGGTTTGCAAGGTGGGATGAGAGCTGAAAAGGGAGGGGGAGTGGAACTGAAGTGCATGGTCCCTTCTTGTAATGGTGCTTTCTTATTTCAATGATCTTTTTAACTTTACTACTTCATTTTAAGTAATGAAAAGCCAGTTCTCTTCACAAAATAGAATTATCTAAGCTTCTCAGGATTCCTTTTTCCCCTAACAGAAAACACAAGTAGTGGTGTGGGTTGAAGTTTTTTCTTCACTTCCTATAACAAACAGCTTGATGTCTTTATATCTGAGAGCACTGTTGACTTATGAAAATCCCCGACTGCCATGTAGGTAGCTATGAACACTGGGCAGAAGGAGAACAGGTCTTCAAATAAATAGTTAAAAATCAGGTTGCTACCAGCCTGCTGTTGATGCTGGTAGAGTAGATCCTTGCTTTATCAGTGTCTCAGATGCCTGGTCCTCTAAAAAACTTCTGTAATATTTATGGTGTTATTTTCTGCTGGTTTAATCTCTGGGTCCGGGATGTGGTTCAGTCATGTTACTCAGACAGTAAGGAATATGTTCCCTTAACATCTCATTTGTGAATTAAGTACTATCTACTCCTCAGTGAGGTGCCTACCTGAGAACCCTAAGACCGTATTCTGTATGTAGTGCAGAATAGCTTTGTTTTACTGACTTTATTTGCAGTTGCACCCTTCTGTAGATCAAACCTGAAGGTTCCAGTGGGACACAAAAAAAAATTGACTCAAAATCAGTGTTGTTAACTGTAGTTCTCTGTTTTATTTAAAGTAATTAATAATGGAAACGTTGAACCTGAAGCATAACAGTTACTTTTAATAGTAAGATTCTGCCTCTTGTAACTTGTATTGAAGCAGCTGAACTGCTTCCTTGTTTATTTCATGAGCCCAAAGCAGGTGAAGCATATTTGGAATGACCCTGCAATTCTCATGTGTCCAATGCTTTGTCCAGTAAGGATATCTAATAGTAGACACTAATCAAGTGGGTTTATTTTCAAATAGCAGGTCCATTTAGAGTTCTTGTAATAATTATTACTTTTCATCTTAAATATGTGCTCTTTTCGAAAGCCAGATTAAAGGTCTTGAAGGATATTAACTCAATAGAGGTGCTCACTCAGCTTGCATTTATTTTATCTAGCTTGATGAAGCACTTGGGATATGCAGTTTGTAGGAGAATCTGATGTATCTGTGAACTGGCAAAGTCATTATTTTTAATTAAAATCTGTGCCTAAGTGCAAGCCAACAATGACCCGTAACCAGTAGCAGTGTTTGTAACTAAACGTGTAGTGACATCTTGTAATTTCTAGTTTTTGAGGGCCTGAAGTTTGCGTAGATTTGGAAACTGAACTGTCCTTTTACTGATAGTCACTGTAGGTTTTGGATCAGAGACCTCTGAGAGCAGAGAATAATGTATTACTGCTGCTGCACTGTGTGGAGTCTGTACAGGAGTGTGTTCTGTAATGTGTTGTAGGTTGGTTGTTTTTCATTCCTGTCCTTATCTGTACCTACAATAAAGCATGAAGAAGAGCAAGTGGAGCGGAAAATGGCACATGTCTCATCAGTTGTTTCCTCCTCTCCCCTCTGCTACTCTTCTCCTCCTCTTATCTGCAAAGTAATTGGTTTTGTAAGGGCTTTAGTTCTTAGAGAAAACGGATTCTGGGGCCAGGAACAGGTTCTGTTTGTACACAATGGCACCCTGAGGAAGTGTGCAAATTGCCTAGTGAGGTGTGGAAATAGAGAAGTGAGTGTGAGTAGAAGTGTGCAGCTAAACTGCTCCCTAGTTAAAAGGATTCATGGGAGCAAGTGTTGGCTTCCTGACTAAAATGTGAACCTAAGATGATTAAAAATACCCCTGATCAAGACAATTGGCTGAATTTTAATAAGGGGAAAATTAGGGCTCTGGTATCAGTGCTAACACGTTTAGTCTTTAGCAAGAAGTTCAGGTTAATGCTGTAGTTTCTTTTGATAGCAATTTAGAGCAGTTCTGCAATGATCTTGCTGCACCTTTCATTACTTGTGCTGGCACAAAGTTTTGTGGCACCGTGTGGTTAGCAAACATTGTGAGCTGATTGAGGATTAAGACTAACTTTTCCTGCCTGGGTTAATGTTGTTAACCCTTATCAAAAGACAACATGTATAGGACATAGTACACTGTGGTGTTTGTGTAAGTACCCTTCTTTTATGTTGTAAAATAGTGGATACAGCTTTTTGCTGCTCTGTTAAATGACATACTAATTTTCCAAGGTGGTGTAACTCGTGTAATTTAGCCAGTGCATGCTTAGTTATGTTGCATATCCATGTCCTGCATCTGCCTTCAGAAAAATACCCAAATGATTGAGTGTCCTGCTGTAGAAAAAAGAAGGCTGTCCCAGGCTTTTATCTCGAGTACTGTAGCTCACAAGGTAAAGTCATGTCTCTGGTTGCTTAACTCTGCCTTACAACAGTGAGAAGTTCTGCAAGCACATTGTGGCTTTCGTGGGTTGACAGCAGAATTAAGTCAACTAGTTGGTCTCTATTCTCCTGAACAAAGATCTCTTAGTTCAAGAGGCTTGAGGACTTTTCTGTACACTCTGACTAATTTTTTACCTTTTTTTTGTGTGCAATCTCATGTTGGTTTGAGCAGTTACAATGTGTGGTCTGTAAGACTTCAGGGTGTGGTATTAAGAAGGAAATGTAAAGATCTCCAGAAAAGTTTGTGAAAGGAAGTCTTACTGTAAAACCCTTCTGTGCATGTGGGTTTTCATTATTTTTAATTTTTGAATCTCGCTTCTGTTGAAAGATGTGGAATTGGGCCGACATCCTTAGATGGAAAGCCACTGACCCAAAGACTTAATCACTTCTTCACATTCTGAGAAAGGGTCAAATGTTCCTCCTCCTTCTTCCCTATGTAGTCATATTTGGAGTGTATTTGGTAGAGAGATGGAGCTCTGGCATGGCCTATTCAAAGTCCCATAGTATGGCAGTGGTTAAATTAGTACTTGACTGATAAACAGTGACTTTCCTGTGGTTTGGAAAGAGTGCTGATAAATTGGATTAGCTCAAATCCACTTGTAAACTGGAGAAAATGTCTTGAAACTATGGCCAGTAATTTTAAAATTATAAAGTCATCATTCTGAGGATAATGAGGAGGATAGCACAGGCTGTGAAGTTGTTAATGTAGTAGATTGGAGTGTAAAGAATAGCCAGAATTATTTTTGTTATACTTGGCTTCCACTAGCAAAGAACACTTTTAAATTAGTGATGGAAATTGTAATTTGTTGTCAGCCTCACTTGCATGGCTCTTCCATTTAGTTCAGACTAGGTGCCTTTTTAAGTGAATATTTTAACAAAAGAACAGCTGCTGAGACTCAGTAAACCAAATGAAATTTGCAGCACTGTCCTAAACGTTGTACCTCTCATTTCTTTTCCTTTTGAGCACAACCTTTCCAGCTGCACAAGAGATTCTGTTTACAAACAAGCGTTTCAAAATGGATCCACTTTTTGGTGTGAAGCAAACCATTTCAACCTCAGGTGAAAATCATAGTTCCATTGTTCTGTGGATCTGTCTTAAAATCTGCCTTTTTCCCCTAGAAAATTCTCAAGAGGCAGGAGATCTTGGTACATGTTTTAACATCTCTTCAAAAAGCAGTAGCTGGAAGATGGATGTGCTTCCTCTTCAGGAAAGTGACCTTGTTGAATAATTTGGCCTTATTCTAAGGAATATTTCCATTACACAGAGGGTGGCAGACTTCCTTGTCAAGGTTCTTAGTAATTGCAATCTCTTTTTGAGCACTGTCATAAAAAAGCTCTTCATTGAGGAAGTTTCAGGTAGATTATAGCACAAAGGGAATAGGGGGAGGGTAGAGCATGGCCAGCCCAGGAGAGCTGATAAACTGGTTCAGTGCCCTGTTACAGTAATATCTAGTGGGACTTGTACCATGTGCTGTATTATAGATAAAAAAATCCTCCCTCCCATAAAGAATTTACAGCCTGATAGAGCCTACTTAAGTTTGCACTTGCAGACATCATTAAAATACACCAGTAGAAGGTGTTTCCAAGTATTTCAGTTTCAGCTATAGAAAACCGAGTATATATTGTAAAGTAGGTTTGTTACTTATTGTCCCCTTTGTCACTCACCTCTTATTTCAGTGCCTTGAGCTTTTACTGGAAGAGGTACAGCTTATTTTCCCTTTTCAGAATGTGATGTCATGTGTGATGTTCTTCAGGTTTTTGGTCTGAATCTCCAAAGAATTAGCAAAGAACTTTTTGGTAACTTAGTAGCATTTTGTATAAATGATCACTAAAGAGATAAGTTGCAGAGGAAATATGTCTCCTCTGTTATAGAACTAAGCACTGAGTTCAATAAAAGCTCATCAGGAATAGCTCTGAGGATGGGGTTGCTGTCTACATTAGAAAACATTGCGGTTCTCTGGAGCACAGACAGTCTGTGTGTGATCCCACTTTTTCCATATTCCCCCTGAAAAATGTCAGTCCTTTACAGCTGTCCAAGATACAGTAGTTTAGTCTTTACCTGATGGAAAGACTTTTTAAGGTGGCTGAAGTGCAGGCAATCAAATCACTTGGATATACATGGGGAGAACCTTGTTAAGATGCATTTGGCTGAAAGCTATATGTAAAAACTAAGTATCAGTCTAATAATTGCCACCCAGGAATGTCCTTGAGGTTCTGTTCCTTCTAAGTGTTGACTGTCTTGGCCTCTGTGAATAAATAATGTCTTAAACATCCCCAATTACTGTGCTGATATTAAGTCATCTTACTGCCATTTTCCATATGGTTCAAGATAAATTTTCTATAACACTTTGACACAGAATTTTGTTCCAAAACCATTTTCCTTGACTACTGTCTGCTAGTTGAATAGGTTGGTATTGCCTTCAATTTGTGGAACTATAACAAGAGGAGGAATTTGCTCAAAACCCTTATCTTTCAGTGTTTAATTTGTTACTTTCCCCTTCAGGGACAGCAGAAATGTAACTACCACTGTTACCCTTGTGTTCTAGCCTTGGTAGCTGATTAGAGTAAACCATTCATACTGACTTTTTGAATGTTGATACTGTATAACTTGCAGGTTGCAAACTTCAAATGGTTTGAGTAGGGCTGATTAACAGCAAATCCAGTGGAGGTTCAAACTTGGGGTTCTGCTGTTTACTGAAAGCTGCTGCTTTAGAAGGAAGTTAAAAATGCATTTACAGATGCAAATGTCAAGTAAGAGTCAAATGGCTTGTCTCATATGTAGATGCTGATAAAAAAATAAGATGAAAAATCTGATTGCTCCCCTGTGCTTTCATCTCTTCTGTTATTTTCTACCTCTAGAACAGTAACACTAAGCACAGCTTAGTGCTTGTCTCTTGTGTGGGGCTCAAGGATATAAAGGTGTCACTAATGCTGTGCTGCTGTACAGCAAAATAAAAAAAAAGCAGCTTTGTAACCCGAGGATGTTTGTTTAAAAATTTACTTTGTATCTGGAAAGGAAGTGTACATACAATGCTATCTTCTTTGGCTGTACACAAAGAACAATGTTCACATAAAGTGTGTTGCTCTTTTTTGAAGCAATCTTCCTCTCCATCCTGAGGTGGTGGTGGGGGAGTGAATAATGACCCTTGGGCTGATGGAGCCTTGAGCCATTTATTTATAGTTCCTTTATAGGAGGCTGCCTGGCAAGCTCTATCCTTTGTCTGAGAAATCTAGACCATTAAGAATGGCCTTTTTAGAAATATTTTCTAGGTAAACTTAGTGAAGAAAATAGAAAACATTCTGCATACAAACTTACTTTGTCTTGCTGTGCAAAAAGATGTATTGCAGATAGGAAAGATTTTTTTTTCCAACGGCTTTTCTACTTCGAAGAAATAAGAAAACATTTTGCTACATTTATTATAAGAAACTGTACAATACTAGCAAAGCCTGATTGGAACAGTGTGTGTGGTGGTGAACCGCAAAAGCTTGTGTATTTAATTTAGATAAAACTATTCCTGTCTCTTAGTTGAAGATGAAGTGTTTTGCCTTCTAGCCTTAAGATTGAAAATGGAAACCCAACTGCCAGATTGTAATTTCCTCTCCACTGAAATGAGAATTGGATCAAAGCTTTTTCATTAAGGATGAATTATCACTCTTAATTTTCCAGTTTATTCACATGAGCTAATGTTGAAACTCTTGAAACAGTTTGATGCTTAGCAATATATCAGAAATCATTACAAATAATTAGATGCCAGAGGCTTTATTTATAAAGATCAGCTGTTAGGGAATTTCTTAAAGAATGCTGCAAACTCTCCCATTGTTTTAAAGGCATTAAGTGCACATATAGGGAAACTGAAAACTGCATGCAGTTTCCTTGAAGTGAATGCTGACTCTTTCCACAGTTAAAACTTTTTTTCTCTGATTTCAGTACTCATCTGAGAAGCTGAACAAAAGTGGCAGCTTGTTCCCTTTCGAAATCAATGGTAAGTTCTTCAGAAACCTTAGCTGTGTTTTACTGAAGTAATTGGTATAGCAAGAAGCCTTTCTTTTGTAAATAAGGTGAGGGGGATGGAGCATGCTGCTGTAGAGCCTGCTGGTTTAAGCTGGTCTTTGAACAATACTGGGAATAGCTGGTTGTTAGTTTTGTACTTGTGATCTGCTTTGCATAGTAAAAAGCCCTTGTAACACTTCTTTTTTGTTCAATATCTGCTCTGGTGTACAGAAGCACAGTAATGCTGCTTTTGCTGTTAAACATCTCTTCAGGTTGCTCAGCTAGTAAAAATCTTTATGCACCTTCTTCCACTCTTTGCCACACAGAATATTCAACATGATACAAACCATAGGTTGAAGGCCAGTGCCCTCATACAAGTGTTATTTGCTTTTATTCCTCCTTGGTCCTATTGGAATAATAGTAAGTTTTATCAAACAAAAATAAAAATTTTGCTTACTGATATGTAAACTTTGTACTGCTTTATTAAGGGATGGACTTGAAATTTTTCATATACTGTTGTCTTTAAGCATGGAGAATTTTTATTTGCTCAGGGGGATTCCCTTAAAATGTGAACCTTGGTTTGTGTGAGGTTTCATAGGAAAATGGTGTCTTGTCTTAAATAGCATTAGCAGCTAGGCAGGTATCCTGGTGGGAGTCTTACAGGCCACCCAACCAGGATGAAGAGGCAGACAAAATACTCTACAGGCGGCTGGGAGAAGTCACACAATCACTAGCCCTTGTCATGAGGGACTTCAATTTCCCAGATGTCTGTTGGAAATACAATAGAACAGAGAGGAAACAGTCTAGGGGATTCCTGGAGGTGTGGAGGAGAACTTCCTGATGCAGCTGGTGAGTGAGCCAACCAGGGGAGATGCTCTGCTGAACCTGCTGTTTGTGAGCACAGGAGGGCTGGTGGGTGATGTGATGCTCGAGGGCTGTCTTGGACATAGCAGTTTGGAGTTTTGATTCTTGGACAAGTAAGGAAGGGGATCAGGAGAGCACCATGAACTTCTGGAGGGCAGACTCCAGCCTATTTAGTTGGCTGGTTGACAAGAGTCCCTTGGGAGGCAGTCCTGAAGGACAAAGGAGTCCAGGAAGGCTGGATGTGCTTTAAGAAGGAAATTCTAAAAGTACAGGAGCAGGCTGTCCCCATGTGCTGAAAGATGAGCCAGTGGGGAAGAAGGTTGGTCTGGTTGAACAAAGAGCTTTGGCTGGAACTGAAATTAAAAAACAGGAGAGCTGGCGTTTGGAGGAAGGGAGAGGCAACTCAGGAGGACTACAAGGATGTTGTGAGGTTGTACAGGGAGAGAATTAATAGGGCCAGTGTCCAACAAGAGCTTAATATGTCTTCTGCCAAGAAGCACAATTAAAAATGATTTCTATAAATGCATCAGTGACAACAGGAAGGCTGAGGTGAGTCTCTATCCTTTACTGGATGCAGGGGAAAAAGTTGGGGACAAAGGAGGAGAAAAAAGGCTGAGGTGCTTAATGCCCTCTTTGCCATAGTCTTTAATAGTAAGACCAGTTGTTCTGTGGACACCCTGCACCCTGAGCTGGGAGATAGTGATGGGTAGCAGAATGAAGCCCCCACAATCCAAGGGGAAACACTTGGTGATCTGCTACACCACTGAGACACACACAAGTCTATGGGGCTGATTGAGTAGGGGGAGCTGGGGGAAATGCTCACTAAGCCACTTTCCATCATTTAACAGCTGTCCTGGCTCCCTGGAAAGGTCCTGATTGACTGGAGGTTGGCAACTGACACTCATCTACGAGAAGGGCCTAAAGGAGAATGGCTTTGTGAAAGGCTGGTCCTGCTTGACCTGCCTGGTCTCCTTGTATAACAAGGTGGCCTATGTAGCAGATGAGGGAGAGGCTCATGTTGTCTGGCTGGACCTTGATAAAGCCTTTGACATCATTTCCTACAGCATTTTTCTGGAGAAACTGGCTGCTCATGGCTTGGACAGGTGCACTGGGCAGAAAACTGGCTGGATGGCCAGACCCAGAGAGGGATGGGGAGTGGAGTTACATCCAGCTGGTGGCCAGTCACCAGTGGTGTCCCCAGGACTCAGTGCTGGGGCTGGTTCTCTTTAGTGCTACAGGCTGGGGGAGGAGTGGCTGGAAAGGTGTCTGATGGGAAAGGACCTGCGGGTGCTGCTCAGCAGTGGCTGAACAGGAGCCAGTGTATGCTCAGGTGGCCAAGAAGACCAATGGCATCCTGGCCTGCACCAGAAATAATGTGGCCATGAGGACCAGGGCAGTGACTGTCCCCCTGTACTGGGCACTGGTGAGGCCGCACCTCAAAACCCTTGCTCAGTCTTGGGCTGGGGGAAGGCTCTGGAGCTCAAACCTCATGAGGAGTGGCTGGGGAGGTGTAGCCTGGAGAAAAGTAGGCTCAAGGGAGACCTTATTTGTCTCTACAACTCCTGACAAGAGGCTGTAGCCAGGTGTGGGTCGGTCTCTTTTTCCCAGGTAACGAGTGATAGAACAAGAGGAAATGTCCTCAAGTTGCACCAGGGAGGTTTAGATTGGATATTAAGACAAATTCTTTACTGAAAGGGTTGTCAAGCATTGGAACAGGCTGCTCAGGGCAGTGGTGGAGTCACCCTCCCTGCAGGTATTTAAATGATGTGTAGATATGGCACCTGGGGACATGGTTTAGTGGTGGACTTGATGTTAGCTTAGTGGCTTGACTCTGATCTTAGAGATCTTTTTTAGCCTAAATGAGTAGGTGTTTCTACCACATAAACAATTAAAACACAGGTGCAACTCTTGATTTTTTTTATAGTAAACTTTAAACCAGCCTCCCAGCCTGGGAGAAAGCTTCCTAAGTATTTTTAAAGATCAGGCCAGACCAAGCTAGGAAATTGTCCTACAGTAGATGCTAGGAGTTTCAATCCCTAACTGGACCCCATTGTGTTGGCTCTTTTACTTGCATTGAATTATGGATGGTCCCTGCCTTGAAGAGCTTACATGCTTAAGGCAAAGCACAGTATGTGGTTGTACCCATCTGAAAGAATAGAGGAGGAAGGACAGAGGAATTCTAATAAAACATGTTTGAATAGGCCAGCTGTCTGCACAGTTAAATGATTTTGAGACAATAGGTTGTTCTTTAAATAAGATCCAAATAAACAGGATAATCCATGACATACTTTAGGCATGGAAAATGTAAACTATTTGAGTTTGCAACTTTTAAAGCTACTCAGCAAATCTTCTATCTGTTGACTACTCTAAAACTTAGTTTAGCCAGTCAAACATAAGAATATACTACTATTTGATGTTTAGGCTGTATCTAGGTTCCTAAATAGGCATATGGGAAAAACTTGCTATTTTAAATGCTCTTTCTTTAAAGCCAGGATAAGTGAAACTTAGTTGGCTAATTGGTTTAAATTAGCAAATTTTCTAACCAAGCATGAAGCACTGTTAGCTGGCCAACAGTTTTGCTGCTTTTCAATTTGCAAATCCAAAGTCTGCTGTAGTTCTTCTTACACTTCATTGTATAATGTGGAGGAACAGCTGTAAAATGTGCAGAATGTTCTCAAAGAAATGCTTCACAAAAGAGTGAGAGGCTGCACTGGCAGACTGCTTTTAACCCAGCCTTGCCACTTCAGATGAGAGGTTGTGCACTATGTCTGCATTCACAGTAAAACTTGTAGAAGATTCTTAAGGCATACTCACTTTATTTTATGCACTGAATTAAGAATTTTTTTTCTGCTGATATCCAGATTGTAGTGGAGGGGGTGGGGTGAAAGGCAACAACCTGCAGTCTGATTTAACTTCATACTGTTTCTAATTTAAAGCTTTTCACATCACAGAATGCGAACACCCTTTGCAAGTTTTCATTTAGTAAGGTGTTCTTAATAGAAAAGCATAACAACCAAATGAAGGACAGCAGTCTGAAGAGATTATCCTGCTCTTGCATAAAAAAATTGGAATAAAAAGTCCCTTATGCATTCTCACATTACTCATTAAACTGTTCTGGTTGTACCTGAGGTTGTTCACTGTTACATGTTTTAATTGTGGTATGTGCTGTGCACCAGGAAACTGTTTCTGTGGTTCTTTGAGAAACACAGTGCTGAAATCATTCAGTATAGAGGAAGAAGTATTAACAAGGTACATACATGTTGGAATGCCTGGACTGGCTTCTGAAATACTTTCAGTCTTTGTGTTTTTGGAGTTTTCTAACTTTTTTAAAGTGAATGCTTAACTATAGTGCAAAATTTTGGTTGAGCTGGGTATTTGTGGCTCATGGTTCTGAGCTTGACTTTGATGATTTTACATTCAACTAAGTTTAAAACAACTTGTTTTTTCCCTTTTCATTTTTCAACTGTGTCTTTTTTTGTTTTCAGAAGAGAGTCCTTGGAAAGCTTTAAATGGGGGTTACCCAATCCAGACTGACACAACAAGGAATTCAGCTTACCCTTTCCCAGTGTGCCCATTCAACACCAGCACTGCCACTAATGGTAGTCTGCAGTGGCAGCAGGAATCTTCCAATACATCCATGGTGTCAGGATGGATAAGTGAATTAAACCTTAACGAAAACTCGGGTCAGCCCTTGGCTCCACCAACCAAACGCCACTGCAGGTCCCTGTCGGAGCCGGATGAGCTGGCTCGCTGCCGGTCCCCATGGAAGCCTGGCAACTCCAAGGTTTGGACTCCTGTGTCTAAGAGACGCTGTAACAGTGGCGGCAGCGCGACCTTGCAGCGCTGCAACAGCCATGGAAGTGCAACCTTACAGAGAAGCACAAGCATCAGTCTGCCACAAAACATACTGTCCCTAAATAACATCTTCACTATCACCAGCTTCAACACATCACCAGTACCCAGACCTTCCTCTGCCAGCAGCGGGTTCGTGGACAGCAGCGAGGGCAGCACGAGCTCGAGTACCCGCTGGAATTCCGGAGGCCCTTGTGACTTTAACCCAAGGCGCCGCCTCTCCCTCTCCCAGGAGCACATCACCGAGACAGGAAATCTCTTGCCTTCAGCCAACAGCACTCCCACCTCCACACCCGAGCTCAGCCGGCGTCAGGGCCTGCTGAGGTGCCGCTCTCAGCCTTGCGTTCTGAATGAAAAGAAAAGCCGGCTGAAGCGCAGACGGGAGGAGGATGTACGATGGAACAGGCCATCGTTAGACTTTTTTAAAATGACACGGGTGAGATTTTACTTTCCTCAAGTGTGGGAAGGGAATTCTTACAGGAAGGCTGTTTCTAGATAAACTGCACTAATTTTTAGTTGTTGCAGGTTTGTGTGCTTGTACTGGTGACCATCACCTTCAGCAGGGTAGCAGGCTGCTTGTACTTACTAGTGCCATACCCTATAGTAACTTGGATTTTGCTTGTAAAACCCATTCTTCAAGTCCAGTCTACTTCATCCAGAGTGCAGAGAGCTCAGAAAAGATGCTTGACGCAGAGGACAGAGAAAAATGGCTTGATTTTCAAAAATTGAGGAAGCCACGGGGAAGGGAGTAAACATGGTAGCAAAAAACTTACATCACAAATGCAGGGATTTTAAGTAATCTTAGTTCAAATGTTTGATTAAGCCTTCCCTTACAGTTTGAGTAATTCCATAAAGCTAAAAAGAGCAAGCAAGCACCTATATATATGGATTAACTGAAGAAACTGCTAATAAGCAGTTGGAAATAGAGATAGTATTCTAACATGGCAGCTGCAGATGCTCCAGCTCAATGGAGAGGTGCTTACTCCTAGTTATTCAGAATTCTGCTTCCCTCTTCATGACAGTTATTGGGGTATGTTGGGGGTCACCATTTATTGGGGTCCCCTTATCCCGAAAAAGAGGACAGTGTGAATGACAGAAGAGCTCAGGCACAGCAGGCATCAGAAGGCTTGATCAGAAGACTTGCTGGAGTTTATTCGAGATAATGTCAGTTTCCTCATAGATCATAGTAGTAGTAATAGTAGTAGTAGAAGTAGTAGTTCTTAGTGGTAGCAGTTCTATTCTCAGCAACATCCACATCTTTTATATCCTCTCACATCCAACATGTCATGACATTATTGGCTAGCCCATTCACCTCACATTCACCAAAGCATCTCATTGGCTGCAAGACACTACACACACTCCAGGTAGCTCTCTTCTCTTTAAGGGAGAACTCTAAACTGCTTTCATTAAGGGATGCACTTAGTCACCCCTACAGAGAATAAAGATGCTAATACCAAAACTAGTAAACCTAGTTCATGCCTGTAACTTTACATGTAATACAAATACATGTACATGGCTCATTTTTTTGGAGCCTTTGTGTCCACACAAAAGTTGAGTCCTACAGTTCAACATGTAAAAGTGAATCTTATGGTCAGAGAACACTTATGCTTGTGAATATAACTGTACTGCCTTCAATAGATAACCAGACCTGGAAGGTTTGTGTGAGCAGATCTGTTCAGAGTAGTGGGGAGGAGACAGTTTGCAGAAGTAGCAATAAAAATGTAAGGAACAGACATAGTTGTGCACCAGTGTCCCTGCACTGTGCCAAAGAAAAGCTGACTAGAATGGGTAAAATGTCCAGTTTGGGGTACCCTGGTATTAGTTGCTTTACATAGAAATGTGTGTGGGAAAATACTAGAAGATATTGGAGCTGAATGGTCTGATGTTAACTAATTTATATCCACTTAGCTAAATGTCTGTATGATGGGATCTGTGCATCTCTTGTATTTTTGTGAGACAATTTCCATATAGCTTAAAGAATTTTCTTTAAATACTTTCTTGATGAAGCTCTGGGTGTAGGTAGTGGGTTGACAAGCCATACAGAACAATCTGTTTGCCTATGGACAAGGCTGGTAAGTGGTTCTGTTCTAGGTATGACTAGACAGTGTTAGAGTTTTAAGATGCAAGTTTACTACATAGCTAATCAGATCTTACCTGTTTCTCTGTGTTAATCACTGCTGGGATTAGTTTGCTAATCTAGACCAGAAGTATTAGTGGATTTGCCTTTCAACTGCCTGTGTGGTCTGTTGCTGGTTTCTTTATGTAAAATTCAGAACCTGCTGTCTTTTTTTTTCTAGCTAGACTTGATGCTTGCATTCTTCATGCTCTGGAGATGTTTGCAATATTTCAGACAGGCAAAATAGTTTCAATTGCTCAGATCTTATACCTTCAAAATAGTCCATATAGCAAGGATATTTATGGAGAAAACCTGGCAACAGGCCATGTCTATAGGAAGTTTCTTGGCTGTTTGGATTTGCTGTAGAATTGTACCACAACACTAATATTGAGCCAGTCTTGACTATTTCCTGTAAGACATACTTTGAAATGATGTTTTCATGGTAAGCTGAGTAGTTTATGCAGCAAAAGTCACACTACAGTGGCCTGATGGGTGTTTTTTCCAACTGTTTCAGTAGAATCTTCCTATCAAGATACTAAAGTGTATTAAATCAAAGGGATAAAGTGTAGTTTGGAAATAAATCAGTTTCCAAACATTCTAAAGTTTAGTGAAAACATTTGTTTAAAAACTAGGCAAATACTGAAAACATTTGAAGTAAAAATCGTATTAAGTTTACAAGAAATATTGGGGTTTTGAAGTGTCATACAAGAAGTGTATGTGTCCTATATCTGCATATAGCTCAGTGAAGATCAGGACTACGATTAGGGGAAGTTCAGTAAGACCTTTCTTTCATGTATCTTGATGGCTCCTTATTGTTTCCAAAAATACTTTTTCTGTGATTTCAAATTCACTTCTAAGTCAGTTTATGAAAGACCTCTGTTGAAAACAAGCACTTTTAAGGATTTTTGTTCTAAGCTTTACTGCAAACATTTTGATGTTCTCAAATCTTCCTAAAAAGCTCAACTTATCAAGTAGTTACTCAAAACCAGGTCAGCAGTTAGATAATGCTGCTTATAGAGAACTTAACGTGGGTCAGCTGTACCTGGCGATAGATCTGAAGGTGCTGGAAAGGGAGAATTCTTGCTTTATATTACAGTGGTATATTGAAGCCACAGCTCTGTGAAGAGAAAAGTTTTGGGCCTGCAGACATTTCTGCCAGTGCTCTGGAGTCCTGAGAGGAACTTGCTCCAGGCTTTTCAGCAAAAAATTCTCTCAAATCAATATTTATCAGAACTAAATCATTTATTTACTTTAACCTGAAGCAAGGGCTGTTTTATCTGAATGAAGATCTTGAATAGCTGTGGTTGGGTGAAGCTTTAGAGGCAGAAGGAGATGAAAGGTGTTTGTTGGTTTGATGTGCTTTATTGTTGTTTCTGTTTTGGTGTTGATTATTGTTTGCTTTGGGTTTCTGTGCATTACTGAATGATTTTTTTGCTCGTTGAGTTCTGGAAACATACTTGGTGATTGCCGCTTCAGTTGCTACTAATTTGCTAAATACTAGTGCTAGAAAATCAAAAGTTTAATTCTGAAAGCAAAGTATCCATTGCCATTTCCTTTTAAGCTTAGAATTCATAGGTGAGAAAATGCAGATTAATCTATCCCTCCTTACCTTAATTTCTATACTTGTTCCTTCCTGTTCAATATTCTGATTTATGCCTTCATTTAAAAGGAGGAAAGAAATCAGGCAGCTCTTAACCCCATAAATTGTTTATTTCTATGTCCTTTGATTTTATTTTGTTCTTCCACAGACCTTCATACATCAGTGCACTCCCCCTCTGTTGTAGGTTTTCCTGCTGTCTTGGGAAGGAATATGCCATATCTTCAGTTCTCATGGAAAATACAACATTAATATCCAGTAAAGTGAGTGATTCATGTGGTAGAAATAGAATGAAATGATCAGGTAGACTGCTGTATACCATTGCTTAGCTCTCACATAGTGCTAAATTCTGGAAGGATCTTTTTCTGGAGTAGAAGCTGAAAATACAAACTTGTGAAACATCAGACCTTCCAGAACATGAAGACAACTGTAAAAAAAAAAGTGGAAAAGACGGTAGGAAAAGCTAATCCTAAGGGCTCAAAATTACTTTCTCCATTCAGTTACATGAGCAAGAAGAACTGTATGAGTTGTATCTGTGCCTACCAAGTATTTGTTCATGGTCACCTGTCACCCTGGAATTTGAAGGTGACTGTGTGGCAAAGAGACTCTTTGGACCTGTGCTCTCCTGCTAATATGCTCCATCTCAGAGGCTGCCACAGGATGAGCAAAGGTGGTGTTTAGACTGGTGACTGCAGTAGAAGGACAGAAATGTTTTTTTACTGAAGTGGAAACTGCAATTTTTCCAATGTTCTGCTTCATGAATTACATCAGTTGATCCTGAGGTGCAACAAGTCAAGAACAGCCAAGAGGTTGCACATGTTTTTCAGTATGTAAGCCAGTTTTACTGTGACAGTGAGACTTAATTCTATTTCAGATCAAACAACACACTGTAGTTTGAAGTCTTTCTGGAGTTCTTCTGCTATTCCTCCCCCAGTGTGGTGGCATGAGGTTCCAAAAAGTATAATCCTGGTATACTTAAAAATACCAAACTACAGTAACGTTATTTGAAGTGGTCTTTGGTCTGTTCAAACAGTTAATACAAAATACGTGGCTCTATCCATATCAGTAATAGTTTCAGCTATTCAGTGCTATGGCATCTCATGCATTAATTAACATTAGACTAGATAAGACAACATGGTAATAAGTTTTGGGGGTCTCTAAACAATGAAGGAACTCAGGGACTGAAGTTGTGATTTCCTAGCAAACAAGATTTCTCTTAGAAAAGGTTTAAAGCCACCTGGATTTTATAGTAGTGGATTTTCTTGGTACTGAGAGAGACCCTGAGTGCCACACCAGGTCAGACCAAAGCTGTAGCTGGCACCCTGCCTGACCAGAACAGCTGCTTTGAGGGATGCAGGAACAATGAATGTGCAACATGATACTTCCTCCAGCATAGCCTGGTTCCTGCCACTGTACATCTTGAAGGCTTCAGTGTGCATTAGTGGTTCAAATTCTGATAACTATTGATAGAGCTATTTTCTGTTGAGTGTTTGCTTTTTTAGCTCTACATCTTGGACCTTTGCAGGGTTATGCAGTAGTTTAATTTTTGTCAACAGGTCATCATCACCTGCAAGTACCTGAATGCTTGATTTATTATCTTTCTTGAAGTTTAAGGTCTTGAATAGGCAAAGTACTTATATTAAAATTGTCTCTGGTGTGTGATTATTGACTTCATGCTGTAGGTCACAGCCATGTCGTGACTTTATATATTAAAGAGGGTTTCTTACAGGAGTGAGTGTGAACACTTGAGTCAAAGATGTCAACTTTGACCAAAACAGCAAAATTCATGTCACTTATGTGTGAGAATGAACAGAGGAACTAGTTAATAGTGATTTCCATGGCAGTTTAAAAGTGTTGATGAATTAGGCTTGTATGTTGGGGGTGGGTGTGTTTCCCTGACAGGTTTGATTAGGAGGCACTACTTAATGAAGGGCAGAACACACCAGCAGTGCTGCAACTGAACTTGGGTCAGATCAATGCTTCTTTTCCTGCAGAGACTTTCTTGGTGTAACTCCTGATTTTTCTATTGCAATCTCTGCATCGGTTTATTTGTATTTTCCTTTTTGTGGGCCAGTTTGCAGAATCCAGTGTGAATAGAAACAAGGGTGAGCTGTAATACTAATTATTTTAGATACGTATCGAAACCAGAGTAACAAAATATGTGGTTGCAATCTAAGAACTACTAGGCATTGATTTAGATTTTTTTGCCCATTGAGGTTACTGTAATGGTCAGTATGTGGACAGGTTTATGAAATAGCCATACTGTGACCTCACGAAGTTTAAGCACAAT
This sequence comes from Pithys albifrons albifrons, assembly GCF_047495875.1. NCBI lineage: Eukaryota > Metazoa > Chordata > Aves > Passeriformes > Thamnophilidae > Pithys > Pithys albifrons. The sequence goes on from NC_092462.1 coordinate 68,554,806, forward strand.
AAGCTCTGAAGCATTCTCCTTGATTCCTAGGATTCTTGTGGTACACAAGATTTTGAGTTATGCCTTGTTAGTTGTAGATACAGTAAATTTGTTCATTCTGATTATGCTACAGCAGAGTGGATTAATTTCCCTAAGCTGAACAGTCAGTGTTACTGCTGTAAGTAGAACCCAAGAATGGACATGGAAAAGAGTTTTCATACATGTGAGTAGTGAAGCAGCTGCTCTCTTATTAGGCTTTCTCCCAGGCTGCTGTTTTAGCATGTGCAAGATAAAGAGGTGATCTGTGTGTCAGGCCTGCACTGGCTAAAGTAGGTTAAGCACTGGCTCATGAAGTTCATTCAGATTGTGTTCTGTAAATAGTAAGCATGTTGCTTTAAATAGTTTGAGATGGTTATGTAAAGCTTGTAACCTCCTGTCAAAATGGGAACAAACAGGTTATTTGGGGTAGATGTAATTTCTGCTTGTGGATACAGTGGAGTCAGCAAAGACTGCTCTCTGCCCTGCACACCAGTGTAGTGTGATTTGGGGAAGGTATTTAATACAATTGCAGGTCTTAATCACTTAAGCTCTTGTGGTACACTTGAAAGATGTACTACAGGATCTCTTGGTCAGAGTGAAGGCCCGGCTTCTTTTCTACCTGTTGTATGACCCATTGCAGTTCAGTGGTGCAGTGATGGTTCTCAGATGAAATAGATGGTACATGTCCTTGCACTGTGTGGGGATCTCTTCTGCTGCAGGGCACCCTTGATGCCCTTGGCTTTTGGAATATGGTTTGTGGAAAATACAATACAGATGAGTAATATTTAGAGAAGGATTGGGCTGCGTTTGATGGGGATCAATAAAATGGTAGCAAATATAAATGTGCAACACTGATAGTTTCCCTTTGTATAAGATTAAGGACCAAAAAGCATAACTATGAATAAAGCAGTTAAGCCAGGGACAGAATTTAAGTTCTTGTTTGAAAATTTAATAGCTGTTCCAAGGGAAGTCTTAAGTTAACATTTGAAAAATAGAACTAATCCTGGGCTACCTTTGTTTTGAAAGGAGTGGGACTATTTTTTTCTTTTCTTCCTATGGTAGTAACTTCTGTAAGTGATCATAAAGCAAGAAAGCAAAAGATAACATTTGTATTTTAAATATCAGATTGTGTCAAAAGTCCAGCTAAGTAAATCAGTGGTTTAAATCCACTTAGTGTAATTCTAGGCATAAACATAATTTATAGCCGAAAAGAAAGTGTCATCAGTGGACCTCAAGGAAAATGTTTTTACTGTTTGCCTGTGAAAGTGAAACCCTACATGTAAAAAGTAAAAACTTCAATATTTCCAAAGTCTGTTTTTTCTTTGAGTGACCTTATGTCTCGGAGGACAGATGTCTGAATGGAAATGAATACAGTAAGTTACTCACAGGTTTCCTAAGCTTCATCAGAGTGAAAGTAAATTACTGCTATGCCTGCAGGATTTTGAACAATGAAGTGCAAGTCAGCTGCTATTTGCTGGAGGTTGGTCAAGCTATTTTATTTGTTCATTGGAAATCATTTAAAAAGGCAGAGTATTGCTAAGATCAGGACAAAATTCTCTTTGGAGGGGGACAGGTATGTGGAAGGTTCGAGTAGTTTCTTGAGTACTTCTGTGGCATTTGCTAAAGGGAGAGACTTGAGCAAACTTCAGTGATGGCCAGTGACAGTCCCAGCACCACTGTCATTGTGAAACAGGTCAGATATTACTGAGCTCTGCACCTGTGTCTGGATAACAGATGTCTAATAAATTTACAAGTATTTCAACTTGAACTGTATGTTAAATCTGTTTCTCTGAAGTTGAGCAATATGCACGTGCTGTTTAGTGTCATTAAACCGCCCATACCCTCAAATTAAATAAAAAATTAAGTGTAGCAGTTTGAGTTGAAGTTTGTGCTATGAATCTGTAAAATCCAGTTGTGGAGATCATGGGTGAGATAGTCTTAAATCATCCTATCTTATTCTCTGTTGATGAATGATTAATTCCCACAGTGTGTTTTTCTAGTATTTGGTCCACTGTAGCCTTTTAAATGCCTTCCGGGATGTGGTTTCCTTAGCAGATAAAGAGCCTTTTGTGGGGAGCAAGGACAGTTTTGCTTAAGCTATAAAACTCTTTCAGACTCACTTAAGATAGTGGCATGTACTTTTGGATCTCTTTCCTACTGCCATGATAATAGTTCATGGAAATAGAACTTTAAGCTTCCTGCTCCTCTAGTTAATGAAAACATATGAGATCTCTTAGTCTCTATTTCGAACCAACTTCTGCAGGAGCAGAAGGAGGGATAGCAGGTATAAATAGTGGTGTCTTGAGCCTAATAACCTGTATCCAGTTACACCTTTCTGGTTTGTGAAAAAACTTACTAATGGTTGTGCTTTTTTTGCCTGGAATATTGTTTTTCATGAGCTAGAAGAATTATGAGTGAGCAGTAGGTTTTTGCTCTAATAAATAATAGTCAAGGACTTGGAGCTTCTTGCAGAACTTTGAGGACTTAAGTAGGACCAACTGAAGTGTTCAGCTAGATCTCCATTTCCAGTCAAACATTTAGACTATTCATTTTGCTAATAGTTAAATCTCTGAATAATTTAAACATCTTCAAAGGACTCCAGTAATACAGGTTAATGAAATTAATATTTTCTAGAAAGCGATAAACCTTTTCAGTCATCCTAAGCTTTATTTACTCTTGTTTGTGAGGTGTTATGCAGATGGTACTGACTATGTTGAAGTTCTTATGTTAAAAATAATCAACTGCTGTTTTCAAAACTTAAAGAAAAAATTCCTTAACATTTATTACATCAGAACAAAAAGCCTGTAAGTAGGCTTAAACTCCATACATATTTAAAAAAAGAAAAACAACCAACCAAAACAAAGAAACAGATAAACTACTCCAAATGAGCAGAACTTTATTTATGATCTTATAGATCAGTATGGCATTCGTCTGAACGTCTTAGTCATCTATAGCATCTTAGTGCTCATCTCTTGCTGTGTCCATTGTTTCAGCAGGAACTTGCTTAAATAGCAGTAGTTTTTCAGGGAGGTGTGAAACTATTTTTAGTGTATGCATTTGTGGCATAAGTAGTTGACTTTAAGCTTAAAGACAGCTTTTTAACCTTGTCAGAAATCTGTATTTTCCACTGGGCGTTATGTTACTATCTGACAGTCAGTTTTGAGTTGAATTTTGTCATTTCAGGCATAGTTGTATGGCTCTTTCATACTTCTAAACCTAAATAGATGAACTGCACATCTGTTGTGTGAAAGTAACGTAGGAGGTCTCTAAATTTTTCTGTTTCAAGAGTGACTTTGTTAACATCAGTTAAAAGGCTTATCTATAATTACCTAGTTCCTATTAACACTCTGTTGTTGCAAAACTGATGTTCATTTTCCATCACTTCCCATATGTTTTTTTAATTTGAAGTGCTTGAAAAATCTTTATTTTTAAAACTGGTTATTATGCTTAATAACCAGCAAAGCAACATAGCAATCTAAGTTTTAGCTTTTTAAAAGAAGTTTAGACACTGTACCAGATGAAATCAGAAGTACTCTTGTATGAAGAGCTGAGTGTTTCACCAAAATGTGTGTAGCAGCACTGCCTGAGGACAACCTTTGTGCCATGACTGACTTTAAGGGGCCTTTGGGAGAGCAAACATTAGGTGCTTTTAATGCTGCTAGGGAGATGCAGAGACTTTAAGTGTGGGTTTTACTTCATTCAGTGTGGTGTGATGAATTTTTGTGGAAGTGAGAACAGTTTAGCTTCCTAAAATGAAGAAAGATAAGTTATACCCTTCTTTCAGAGGTCAGCAAATATTGTATAAACCTTCCAGTATCTGCCTCTAAGAAAAGCAGGACAGGTTATAACTGAATTTGACTGTGAATCTTGTGGGGCTTAAGATCCCAGATGGTGCTCTGGTGTGTAGCTGCTTGTCTGAGCTTTCCATGTACAACTTGTGGGCTTTATCCAAGTGTGTATAAGGAACATGTAATTCAGCCCAAAAGGGGGAAAAATGCTGTGGGTTTAATTGTCAGAGACACTGCCCTGTGGAATGAACTTTTCTTTTGAACAGTCTGTGTGAACCTTTGTGTTTGCAATGCATGTTGTGTAAGCTGTGAGGGCTTCCTGGCAGAGCAGTGCTGGCTGAGGAGTGCAGTTACTGAAAAAAAGTCAGTGTAGGAGACTGGGTGGATGAGTTTGGATCCTCTTTGCTTGACAGTAGATGTTGAGTCCCAACAAATTAAACTGGGAAGGATGCCTGGATTTCAAGGCTTTCAGTATTTCTTCTTTTCCTTTTAAAAAAAGTGGATTGTTTTTCTCAAGTAGAAGCATTTCCGATAGCAATTTCTTGAACTTTACAGTTCAGGTAGTTCTACAGGTGAACTAGAAACTCTACAGTTGAATACAGCTGGAGAAAAGGGCATCCTTAAAAAAATAGAAAATGGGATGTTGAAACTACTTGTCAACCTCCTCCCAATTCTTTTTGAATCTGGATGTAATTGAGGTTGAGACTCCCCCCTGTCCCATTGAGTAAATGCTTATTGGGAACTTGAATTAATTTTTTCCAGAAAGCTCTGCAGATGAAAAAAAAACTGTGTTAAATTCTTGTTTTGTATTACAGGTCCTCCTTCATCACTTTAGTTTTCTTGTTTTATTTTGTTACGTAGATGTCGTAACTGTGAAAAACTTCAGTCTTTTCACATCCACTCTTGTGTAATTTTATGTTTAGGTTCTCCAAATACTTGAGTTCTTACGTCTTTTTTTTTAAGGATGTCCTTAAGCAAATGGCAGTGTGCAAGGCAGTGATGGTAATGCATTATCTTCTCTGAAGCTGTGCTTTCCTGTGGTCATCCTGCAGCATGTTAGTGTTGTACATACAGTCTGCTTTGAAATTATGGAGGGCTTGGTTATGGAAAGTACTTCAGTATTTGTTTTTCCTTTCCTTGCCCTCCTCCCCTTGCTACCCCTGTGGTTTGAGTTTTGTATGAAGGAGGACTCAGAGGAAGAGAAGCTGAATTCCTTTTCCTTGTTTTCATCTTTCAAATACAATGGTGATTACAATGTCTATATAAAACAGGCATTATATTTTGATAATAATGTTTTGTCTCAGTGAGTCATCTGACTGCCAGGCTTAGGAATATGACAGTCCTTAAGAACTTTCCATTTGAGGAAGCAATAACAGACTTGTGGGATGGCTAATGAATCATGGATAATTAGTGTCCTGCTCCTGCTAAGCTTTAGCATCTGACAGGTATTTTTCCTTTTCGTGGTGTGGCTTAGAGAAACATTTTCTACCCAGTTTATAATTTTATCTAATACATGAAACCTTTAAATGCCAGCTTTTTATATCGTGGTACAAAAGCAGCATTAATTACTCTCACAGGATTACCTGTTGGGCTTTTTTTGGTTCACTTAGTTCTTCTGAGTATATTCTAGGACAGCAGAGACCAATCTATTAAAAAATAATTATTTTTATAGCTGGGGAGACAAGTGATACATTTTGCTTGTATTGATGTGTGTGTAGCACTAACTTAATACTGGTTTAGATGAGCAGCAGAAGAATCCATGATATGTCAAAGATTATGTAGCTGTATCTTAGTTCAAAGTACTCCTCGAAGTTTCCAGTTGCCAATATTTGGCTTGTTTTGAGGGTAGCCTGAGGTGCTTCATTACCAGAACTCTGTTTGTATTCAAGGAGGTTCTTGCCCATGGCATTTGGTGTCTCTACTGAATGGTCTTCCATTTTTGACACCAAAGCTGTTAATATCTGTAACTCTTCCAAGGAACAGCCATTTTGAGAGGGAAGGTCTTTCCAAATAGATGTCTTAGAGCAGGGAAGTTTTTCCTCAAAGTTCCAGTGCATGTCTGAGGCTTGTGTAATCTCAGATTTATGGGAGCAAGTATTCAAACTGATGACATCCTTTGGGCAGGAGGACTAAGTCCTGTCCCATTACCTTCAGCCTTTACCAGGCTTGAATTTGAACTTTTTTTTTAATTTTTCCAATCCTATTTTAATAAACAGGCCAAATTAACTGAGATTTGTCTTACTCTGGTGTCAGTGTAAATACCTGGGGATGAATCTGCAGTTTGCCAAATAATACAAGTCTTAAATTTGATGCTTTTACCTCTTCCTGCTGTGAACAAGGTGAATTACCTAGGTAGCTTGAAGAAAAAAAGAAGGGGGATTGGAAATTGCTGTCCATATAGAGCTCCATTTCAGATGCATCTGAGCTTGGATAATCCAGATATTGTGCAATTCTCCCCTTTATTATAATGAGAAAAGTCTTTTACTTACCACTTTAATTGCTGATTAATGGAGCCTTTAATTTGCTAGAAATAACTTTTTAGGCTGAGCAGTATTAGAGGGGAACATGTTTCCCAATATTGCTCCTTAAATGATCTTTCTGTCAAGAACAGATTTAAGTTTTCTGTGTTGAAACACAACTGACAACTGTGTTCCCAACCGGAGCTGTACAGGTCATAGAGTTTAAGAAGTGGCCTTGTGGGGTTTTTTTCTAACCACAGAAGAGCATTTTCTTGACCTAGTTATTTTTCAAAGACAGATTACTGTTTTTCTTACCTTGATTTTTGTTGCTTGAAGGGGTTATTCTGATGGTTTGACAAAGGCTTTGGAGAACCTCTAGTCTCTGCCTTTGTTACTGTTGAATTTGGATGCTATTCTGCCCAGCTGAGCTCATAAAAAAAGGTAGATACTTGAGCCTGAAAAACTCCTTCAGTAACAGACCTTGAGAAAGGAAACCCTTCAGTTGGTGCATAAGGCTTTTTCTTCTAGAATGAATCTTACATGGTGCAACCCCAAGGTATGGAACTATCCTACTGGGAGTGAATGTCTTTGTCAAATGGCAGTTAAGCATCCTTACAAAGTGTATGTCTGTATTTACTGGGAATTGGCAAGCTGGTACCATGTCTGCTGACTAATTCCACATGGTCCAAAAACTTTTTTCCTCCTAAATGTTGCCAGTTTTTTTCCCCTTTTTACTGGATCTGTGTGTGCCTTCCTGTGCTTATGTTTTATAAGGATGTTATGGACTATTATTTGCTGCTGTGAGCTCTTTTGGAGCGAGGGCAACAGCACTGAATGCTGGAAGCAGTAGTAATTCTTTTTATATTACTGTGTGAGACCAGGACATGTGCAGAATTAAGTAGTTTACACAGCTTGCCACTCTTCAGGTTCTGCTTGATGTATATTACTGTTCTGCAAGTCCCTTTTGGCTTTGCTGAGTTGTCTTTACAGCTCTGCCTTGCTTTGCTGCTTTGCATTCAGGGATTTTTCAAGTTCCTTGGTCTGGTGTCAAAATCCTGTTTAGATTCCCTTGTAGAGAACAACTGTCCAGAAAACCAGCTGTCCTTCCTGGTGCAGAGCATCATGAAGTCCTGCTCCATTTGCACTGTGGCAGTAAGAAATACTCAGTGCTTTCTAGCAGAAAGATCCAGTCCAACTGAGTCCTCTGATCCTCTTCAGTGGTGGCATAACCAACAGCTGTGTGGTACCTGCAGTTACTATATAAATACAATGAGCTGTTCTTGAGCTGCTGCAAAACCTGCCTTATATAGAACATTCCCTGGCAGGTAGGCTTGGGATCTAGTGACATTTGCTGGATGACTCACTTGGAGCCATAGCATATTTGAGGGCCAGGCCTTAGAGTATCCAACATCTCTGTTGCCATGTGAACTCCCTCAGCATCCCCCTGCCCACGCTGCTCCCAGACCCCACTGCTGGAACAAAAGCACTATCGTACTGCTATCCAAACTGTCTCAAATGGGATCTTCTTTACTGAAATGTGATCAGCACTTACTGAAACAGCCCTTGTTATGGCTTGTATTTTTCTAGTGAATCTGTTTGTGTAGTCATTGACTGTCATTCTGAAACTTTTACAGTATTGTAATCCACTTAGCATGGTTCTGTCTTTTGCTGTCTTAGTACATATTCTGAGAAATGTGAAGACCTCTGGGGGAGCTATGAGACAAGTCTAACAAAAGGGATGTATGGCTCAGGTAGCTGATGGTGGCAAAAGGGTAAAATTGCCCAGCAGGTCTGTTCCCAAGCAGAGTTCGGGGATATTTTTTTCCCCTCCTTTACCACTGTCAGCAGTTTGATAGTCTGAAAGTTAGTGCCTTAAGCTATGGGTTAAAAAAAGCATGTTATTGTACTTCAGGAGGGGGTGTCCTCTGCAACCTTTTTAGTGTATGCCCTAGGTCTATGAATAGCTCTCAATGCCTGTCTTTTCCAATTATTATTTTCCTGAGCAGCACTGTTTGTAAAGCTGATGTTCTTGAGACGGGCTTTGGTTTCAAATGTCTTTTTAAGCGTAAATGCTATTTTTTTTCTTCAGGTATGAGTCTATTGATACATGCTGGATCTTCTACTTTGAGAATTTGTCATGCACCTGTGCAGTAACTTCAGAGTCTTGTTCTCCTCAGTTATGACAAAACCAGCTGCCAGTCATACAAAGCAAAAATCAATATACTGCTGCGTTCAATGCAACTAATAGTGGCAATGTGAGGTCTTTCTCTGTCCTACAGTAACTTGTGGGAGTAGCAGGAACTGTGACCTAAATAGGAAAGAGATTCAGACTAGTGCTACAACATATTGTCTGCAGAGTGTAACAAGTGACAGGTTGGGGACACTTTTTGAATTTCTTCTCTGTTTATCTAAAAAAAAATGAAAACAAAACAACCTTTTTTTGCTTTGATATCTTACAGGAGATACTGGAAGCAGTACTGCTTGGCTGCTTTAGCTGCTGTTATACTGGGGTGGTTTTTTTTTCTTCTGTTATGGTGAAGTTCTTCCCTTAGTATGCCTTCCATGAGGAATCACTTGATTTATATTCATTCAGAGTGAGGGTCAAGTCCAGTTTTGCAGTGATAATATAGTTTGAAATACATATTAATAGTTTTACCTTTGGGTTACAGCAGAAATAACTTGATCCTTGAAGTTCATTTGGAAACTGTAAGCCAAAGGATTACAGAGAAGGAAATGAAGAGGAGGGGCAGGATGTTGAAATGTATTTTCAGCGAACAGTTGTATTTGTAATAACCTCTAATCTGTAAGAACAAACCTCAGTGAAACTGTTAGTGAGCTATGAGTGCTGCTGTTAACTCTGTCTGCATTAAAGCTCCCTCCCCTTCTGCATGTCAATTCCAGATCAGTCATATTTCAGTTTTTTCATGTGACTCATACCTACTTTGATTTCCCCACCACCTCCATCTGAAAAGGCTCTGTGTACACAGAGTAAGGCTGCTTTCACCCTTCACTGACCACCTTGTGGTCAAAGTATTTTTTGTGTAATGTATTTAAATGTGCTCTGAGATTTACCATAAGTTTGTTCTTGTGTAACGCTCCCCACCCTACCAGTTTCTATTCCTCAGCCTTCTTGGTTAGACTTAAATACTGCAGAAACATCAATTTCCAAGAAGTTAATGGCTATCAGATGTATAGCCAAGCTGAAGTCTCTTATTGCAAGAGATACAGGTTCTCAGGCTTCAAGGTACTGCAAAAGGCAAGTGAATTAAGCAGAGGTTAATGTGTTTTGGTTCCCTTTTAAGATTTGCTTTTGAGCACCAGTTAATATGGGATTTAATTGGAACTGTATTTTATTGTTCATTTCCAAAGTGCTTGGTTTGTTAGAAAACTGCCATGAAGAAAAAGGTTATGAGTTATTTCTTAAACTTACTGATGGCTGATGATATCCCTTGTCCTAATTGTGTGTGCTCTCTGGAGCTGGTTCTTTAGCTCTTCCCTCCAGCTGATCTCTCTACAGCATGTTTGGAGAAAGTTACTGCTGACTCCCCACACTCAGTAAACCAGGCTCTGCTGAAGCAGCTTATGAACTTTCCTACCTCCAACTCCTTTCTTAATACACTACACTTTTTTTTTTGTTTGCTTTTATTCTCTCTCCTTTTATGGCTGTATTGTGTTGGTGACTGCAGTCACTTGTTTTTCTTGTCCTGCTCTGACCCTTCAACTGATGAATTCCTCGTGATGCAGTTTGATAGTGTGACCTTGTGCTTTTCTATAAATGTGCCCATGATATCATTTCAATCAAGTTCATGAATATTCCAGCCTTCACTTATGTGGCTGATGTCACTCAGCTTTAACTAGTGAAGTGTGTTAATATCATGTACTCTTTTGGGCATGTTTTTCCCCCCTTTCAACCAGTCTTCAGATGAAATGCCTGTAGATGGCCAGCTCCATCTTTGTGCAGTTGTTTTGTATTGATTGGGTCTCTCTTCTGTACGAGGGTCTCAGTATTGCTGCATTATGTCTGGCAGAACTCAAAAATTATGGCTTAGCTGCAGGTAGGTGGCATCCAACTTGGGAGCAGGTTTGTGTGCCACACTTGAGGTAAACATGCCAGTGTTGTTCAGTAGATGAAACTAGAAGAGAAACAGTTCTTAGAAAATATCTGACCTTGATGACCACGGGATGGATGTTCAGCAGAGTATTTAACAAAATTATACTCTTCTGAACGTATTTTCTATGTACCTTATTGGAGTAAGCAATTGAGGTTCAATGTTTAGTTTGTTTTTGTAGGCAGTGCAAGTTCATTGCTATTAGGGCTTTTAGTGCAGACCATATGTTGACTTTTTATGCCAAGTCACTATGTCATAGTGTGGTTTTGAGTAACTCTTTTCCTTTTGGGATAAGGTGAAACTACCAAGGCTGGTTGTGTCATGCTGCTGTTACGGGCCCCCTTGGACTGGAGTCTGGTTGCTCAGCTGCCTTGCCTGTCTTAGTTATGGAAAAGTCTTTTAACCTGCTTTGATTATGTCAATAAGGGGTAAGTAGAGTTTATTAGGAGTTGCAGTTCCTTGCTGTGCTGAGTGAGGTGTGTGATCTCCTCAGCTCTAAGGGGATGAAGATGTGCCAGGGCTGAGTTTTTCCTCTGGAACTATATTCTGGTTTAGATCTGTTTCTTTGGGCAGTAAAATGGGCATGTGAAAGAAAACCAGTTTCAGAGGCTCTTTAAAACTTTCAAGTCTCCACCCAAGTAACTTCCTGTGAGATCAGTACACACAGGAAGAAGATAAGGAGGAACCAGGTTTAAGCTGAATTAGTGCAGAAAACTCATCTTTTGTGGGGTTTTTGATGTTCTGAAAGACTGTTTGAATTCAGTGTGGTGTATGAACATACTAGAGAAAATGACTTGCTTCAAACTTGTATCCATAAGACTACTTTAGTATGACTGCTGGGGTTTTGGGGTGAAAGAATAAAATTGGCTTACAACAAATGCAGCTGCAATCCTGACATAAAATGAGCTTTTGTTGTAGAAATTACAAGGGTGAAGACTTGTGTATATGTGTAGAGGGGGAATTTCCATTTTGAAATGTGAATGGGTTTAAGTTTGCAAAAAGCAAGAGCAATCTTCTCTAATCCGAAAGAATTATCTGGGAATAGACAGTGTCAAGAAACCTATAAAATCTGGGGACTTTTCAGAAGGAAGGACACTCAGTTATGGTGGGCACTCCATTGGTGTGGGGTTTGAGTGTTTCTGGAATCTGTGTGGGAATTTACCAGGATTCAGGTGGTCAGATGAGTGGGGTTTTTATTGTGCATTTTGAAGCAAAGTTCTTTACCACAGAAATTAATATGGTCACTTTCAGGGAGGTCTATTTAAAGAAAATGAGGAGTAAATGAGACTAAAATTCTTTGAAATCTTTATAGTTTTTTCATATCTGTATGTTTGGAATTGTCCACCTTTCTGTGCAAGGAGAGACAAAAAAAAGGAATTTTTTTTACTTGCTTTTCTTTAGGTCTTGGAGTCTTTGGTTTTCTTAGTTCATGAATAATTCTGAGCATTTTTATGTATGTGTAGCAGAAGGAGCTGGTTTCAAATTTGCTTTTCAGTGATCAAGATCAAAAGTGTCAGTTTGGACTGAAAAATACTGGTTGTATTTGGGCAAGACAGGATGAAGTTAGGACTCATGTTGTTTTGATACCAGGAGGTGTTGCAGCATTTTTTCTGGGTGACTGGCTGTTGTCATGGTTATAGTTTCTCTGCACTGTTCCCAGTGTTGGAGATCCCACCATAGATTTTTGAGGTTGCTTTGCCACGTGAACAAATCTGCTGCATTGTGTGTGTGACTTCAGGAAAATACTTTGATCAGGCATCACCTGTCTCTTTAAATATGCAATTAAATAGTTCATGTAAATATTAACATTAGCTAGCAAATAAGGTGGTACCTTGGAAATTAGGTCTGTTGTAATAGTGAAGTGATGGAGAACAAAATGCAGCTCCTGAACAGGACTTCTTAACTCTGAAGTGCAGTAGAAGGCAGTCTGAGATGAAACACAATTTCTAGTACAAGTCATCAACAGGATAAGTAATAGATTGGTCTCTGTGTCAGGCTGAATTTTGCCATCTCAAAACATGCTGACACTGTGTTTTTGATAAACCTGTAATGGCTAAACTGGTGCTTTGACTTTTAACACTAAAACTGTAGAAATGTGAAGAGCTCGTCTCAACTGCAGAGCTCTGTGTGAAGCATAAGCCTTGGTAGCTTTCCACTTGTTGGCTTAAGTTGCAATACTGGTATGACACACTTCATCCACCTAACAGCCTTTTGTAAGTCTTGAACTTGCAGTAATTTTAAAAAAGTCAGTTTGGTTCATTAAGTGCTCTGTGAAATGACTGCTCCATTGATCTGAATGTTTGCTTAATAGTACTTCCATCTTTTAAAGTGTCTTCATATACCTTTGAGAAAATAGCAAAACCATCCTCAGTTCTTAAATGGAAGTGTTTGTTTGCTCCCACAATGTACTGAGCAGCCAACAGGAGAGTTCTGTGTGCTGATAATTCAATTATTAATGTGGCAACCTTGTAAACTTCAACCAAGTGACTAAGCACTCAAGTGCTCAAATTAGATACAAAAACTGATGTAAACTAAAACATATTTTCAACAACTGTTTTGTTAGGTGTAACTAAAACATTTCAGAGCCAATCTTGGCAGTTTGGGGGGTTTTTTTGACCCAGAAATCCTTTTTTCTGGGCGTTATAAGGGATAATGGGGTCACAAAAATGCAGAATACTTTGGAAACTGGGATGGGAGAGAGGACTTAACTTTTTTGCAGCTGTTTGAACAAATTTCTCTCTGACCTAGGACCATTGCTTTCAGCTGCATGAAAGCCAGTGAACTCATCTGAACTGAATTTGCGTTTAATTGAATTCTACTTAATTAATGCAAGGTATACAGGATGATTTGACAAAGGGTATCTTTAGACTATCAAATGTGTTTCTTCTGTAGTAGGGAAACACCCTCTGGTTTTAATTTGAAAGCAACACAAACATCCTTTGACATGAATTGTTTTGCAAATATCACCAAATGAACCCTGGTATTTAAGATTTTTTTTTACCCCCCCGCCCCCCATCATACTGCTGGTTGGACAACTTGTTATTCTGAGTTGACAAGTTGTAGCAAGGCCTCATGTGTGTGCCAGTGAGTTGGGGCTTGTCTACATAGCACAGTTATCATGTGAGAAGGGTGTGAGTTTTGAAGGACAGTGACTACAGTAGAATAGGTAAATGCAGATACTTCTAATACCTCTTTCCAGTTCTTCCTCTGTAAGTGCAAACCTTTAATTATGGCCCTTTTCTTCTGAAAAGGGTTAAGGAAGGGGTGGAGGACTGGTAGGTCTTACACTTGGGTAGGTACTCAGGTTTCATGAGAACTCAGTCTGGGCTCAGTGTGTCCCTTCTGGATGCACTGGTGCTTCACTGAGGTCACTGATGCCTGTGTGGCTCCTTCTGCCTTGTCCTCACCCAGGAGGGATGCATGTCGCAGGAGGCTGCAATACCACACTTACTAATATTTTTAGCTTCCTGCTAAAGAAACTCCCTTCCCTCAGCCAAGCCTGAGTAGTAAAACTAGAAGTCACATCGTAGCCTATGTGGTCCCTTTTCTCATGCAGGAGGTAAACTGGTTTGTCACAACTCAGAAAATCCATTTATGATTGTTTGGGCCACTAAAGACACAGGTTTTATAAATGCAGAATTTAATAGAGCCTTTAAGACCAGGGGTTGAACAATTTAAGCCCTGCCAAGTTAGTGTCTTTCTGGGATAGAGTTTTGCAGATTCCAGGTGTTGTTCAGGCTAGACTGTTGATACTGCATGAGGCTTTCTTTGTCTAGTTATATTTTAACTCTCAGTTTTCAGTTCTGTTTTACGTTGATCAGTGTGCACTTTGCCTGCCTCCTGGACTAATGCACATTAACAGTAAGAAGCAGGAGAACTTTGTGATCTTTGCAGTATTGGAACAAGAATACTGTGGTGTAAATTGCTCAGCAGGAATAAAAGTTTTCTTAACTTCAGCTAATGCTGGGCAACCTCATTTCAGCTAGTGTGTTATAGATTGTCCTTTTTAGTATAAGAGTGCTTAGATTGCAACAGTCGGTTAAAAGAAGTGATATGAAGTAGTGTTATGATGTATAAGTAGTATGAAAGATCTTGGGGATCCTAAAACGCCTCTGACAGGTGCTTGTGGCTTAACTGTCATGTCCTATTTTGCAGAGCTTCAAGGTTACTCTGTCTGTTGTAGTGAGTGCTTAACTGGCAGAACTCAGATGTGCTTGAAGCACAGTCAACACAGAACCTCACTGAAATTCTTCATTACTGCACAATAATAAAATTGATCCAGAGGCTGAGACTCCTGATGTGCTCTAAAGCCTTAAAATATAAACTTTAGTGTGTTGATTTTCCCCTCCCTCTTTTCAACTTTTAATTAATTTACTTTTGCATAATAGCTTGCCTAGCAGGACTTTTTTTTTTTTGAGAGTGTTATTCATTGTGCTTTTTTTAATGATACTTTCTTGAATCAAAATATGGGCTTCAGGGTTGCAGGGTGATTGTGTGCTCTTGAAGTGTCCAATGCAAAGTGGCCGTTGTGTTAAGCATTTAATGCTATTTGGATAGGGTAGCCCCTGTAATTTAACCATGTGTTACTGTAGAACCAAAAATTACTTTGAGTTTCCAAGGCTTGTTACAATTGCATGTCCCAGAGCAAAAAGCTTGCTTTTTTAAAGTTTGTAAAACTCAAATAGTTGGCACAGTAAGGAAGGAGTGTTTTCAGGGCATGCAAGTGTGCAGTTGGACGGGTAAATGGCTCTTAAGCTTGTTAGGTTGAAATAGTTTGTCAGGTGAGTAGGAATGTAATAATGGGATTTAATATGAACAGAAATACTTAATTTTGCAGTGAAATGTTTAATATCCAGAGTCACCTCAGATTTATAACTAAAGAATATTATGCTCTTTATTGAAAAATACTATTTTCTGCTTTTCATATTCTGAAATTCCTTTTGCTGTCCCCTTTCCTAGGGAGAGGACACAACTCCTAGAGAGTTCAAGTAATCATATGAAGTAAGAATTTTCTGTTCTTGGTTACTGAGCCTAAGCTACTTCAACTGCAGATAGCATAGACCCATGGTAGTCAAGTGGCTTCAGTGTGCTGGAAAGAACTTAATTGATCCCCATCTTTTGAAGAGCTATTAAATTCTTCATTGTGATCCAAAGTGTCTGGTTGCTATCATATTCCCTGGAAAAAAACTGTTGTAAATTCAGGTTACCTTACCTGTTTTCTGTGGTGTTCAAGCTCTGCAGAAGGTGTCCTTTCCCTGTAAGAGTGGACAACAAAAGAATTCAGTTTTAAGGTAAATGAGGTCCTCAAGTCAACAGGGCATTTGGATGTCAAGGGTAATGTTTTTGTAGTGATAGTCTGGTTCAAAAAGAATTTGATTAAACTTTAGGGTGCATTTAAGTCTAGTAAGTATGTTGCTCTTCACTGTTTAATGGGGCTAGAAGGAATCCTTTTGTAAATGCATACTTGAAATACCTGAAGTATGCACCCACCTCTTAATTCTTAACAGCTAAAGGCTTGGATTCTCACCTTTAGCTTGAGTAAAGTATAAGACAGACTTGTTTAAGTGGCCTTCAGACATCTGTAGTGGACTAAGCCAGCATGTGCTTCTGAAAATACAGCAGTTGTAGAAAATGAACTATTGGAAATAGTCAAGAAAGTTTGTGTACATGTCATGATAAAATGCTTCTGTTGGGAACAAGGGTGATGGCACTCCAGGTCAGGAGGGCTAACACTGAGTAAGGTCATGTAAGTGTTCTTTTAGGCTGGTATTGATATGTTTATTCTGACTAGCAGCAGGAGACGGGGGTTCGTTTGTGGCTGCTTAAAGAGTACATTACAATTCATATATATATTTGTTTATATATATAAAATGGCTTTTCTGTACCTTTTCCCCTGTGCTCTGCTTTTGGAGGTTGGAGGCCTTGAAATGGAAACATGTTGCTGAACAATGATCATCATGAGGACTGAAGTATTACTGTTCAAAGTGCTAAGTAGTGGTAACAACCTTATTGAGGTTAAACATAGATAATTCTATTGTATGACCCTTTTTTTTTGTAAAGTCATATTTTTTGTTCCAAGTACCTTAATGCTTTGGAGCATTAATTTTAAAATTGGAGATTCAAGATAGACTTCACTTATGGATTATTAGCTACTTAATTGGGATAAATTGCAAATCTCCTAATGGTTCCTGATTTTTGCCAGTGTATGATTTGATACAGTTAGAACCAGCTGTAGATCACTTCTGATACAGGCTTGCTGTGTAAGAATATTGAGAAAGGGTTTCAGTGTTGGAATTGTGAATCTCAATTGCTTAGAACCCCTTTGAGGCACTTGGGCTGGAGGGGAGAGATCTCTGAGTGGACTAGGATATAAATGGAGTTTGTACAGAATCTTCTGACTTGCCACAGTTCCTTTCACTGGCACGTGGCCATCTCTCAAATGGGTATGGACTTGAGAGTTAATCACAAAGTCCTTTCTTTTTGATCACTGATTTTTAAGGACAGATAACTGTTGTTTTTCCATGGCCATCTGGTGTGTAAGGGAAGGGTGGATGGGCAATCCTTATCCTGGCTCTCTTTGCCACCTTCTCCAGTCAGTTGGTTTCTGAGACTGCAGTTCATCTGTCCCCACAGTCCTGTCTTAATGCATAATCATACTAAATATGCATATGTGCCAGCTAATAATGTGTCAGCTTTATAGAAAGAGGTAGGTTACGCCTTCAAATCTGCATAAAAGTTCATGGTTACTGATCCTTGATGCAGGCAAGTGAGATCCTTGCCCACAGGAAAATTGGGTACTTTGGTACAAAGCTTGCAACAAACCACATTTTTGAAGACTTTCAGATCCTCTGATTATGTTCCTGGTTAATCACCAGTATTAGTTTGTTCTTGTGTTGTAATGCATTTGCAGGTTATGCAACAGCCTTAGGGAATTGAAGTACAAGCTGTAAGCTTGATTTTTACTCTTAAACATACATGGCAATAACTCCTGAATTTATTGCGACAGTTACTGTATATGTTGGCTTTTGTCCATGTGCTTTATGTGGCCATAAAGTACTGCAGACTGATTTTTCTCTTTTGAACAGCTTTTATTGAACTCTCAGTTGAGGCAAGACTGCCCTTTGAAAGGTGTCCTCTCAAAGCAGCACAGACTTGGAGGGGGTTTTTTCCCTCTGAGAGGGTCAGACCACTTGGTGCATCAGCTGGGAGCAGGTCCTGAGCTTTGGCAGATGGGGTTCAGTGTCTCCTGCCGGTGTGTGTGGAGGTGCTTCTCACCAGGAGCAGATTTGAGCTTCCTGGCTCTGATCCTGGGAATAGCCTGACTCTGTACCATGATGCCAAGGAGCCCCTCCATCTACCTGGCAGTTTGTTCTACTTGCTGTTAGAAGTGCTGTTCCCTGTTTTCTCCACCAAAAGAAGTGGTGAAGTGGAATTGTCCCAAGGGCTGCTGGATGGGAAGAACTGTTATATTTCCTTCACACTCTGAAATTATTATTGCGTAATGCCAGTATCAAATCAATGTCATGTTAATCAATAATAATGTCTTGAAAGCTTCAAAGCCCTCAGGACTCTGTTAGAACATGTTATAATGGCTGTATGTTTGTCTGTTGTGCATTTGCAGAATTTAGTTTTGACCTCTCTGCTACATGCTGGGATTTATTTTGGGGTTTTTTGCTGCATGCAGTCTACTTCCCAGCACTGCTTAACTTGGGCTGCAGGGCCTAGTAAACTAGCTTGCAACCCTTATTGCTGCTGCCCTTTGCAATGAGTAGGAACTCCACAAGCTCATATTTTGGATGAGTTTCCTGCCTTGCTCTGAAGAAAAATGTCTTAATCTGACACAGTTAGCAGTAAAGCTTTTGAATATTTGTGCTACTATTTTGGGTAAAAAGGAAACTTCTGTGAGCCAGAAGGATAAGATGAATATATTGCTGCTATCAAGTGCATTTCTGAGAACTTAATCAGCATGCAAGTATCCAAAGCCTTGCTTCTCTTGGAGTTCAAGGAACTGGCAACCCCTCCACTCAGTCCCTCTTGTCACGCTGCAGAGGCCACCAGCATTGTGTCACATACTAAAAGCAGAATATTAATGTAAGCTTGAAGAGGTAATTTGAGGTTTGGGGGAGCTTTTGAGTGGGTGGCAGCTGCAGCTTGAAACTCCTCATCTCTGAGGCAAGGTGCCTGCAGCAGCTGCTTCTGATTTGTGTCTCCCCCTCTAACAGCAGCCTGGCCTGGCAGAATGTACTGGTGACAAAATATCTATGGGTTTAATGAGGGTGAAACTTGGCAACTGTGGACCAGAAAAGCACTGCCAGGAGTGTGAACACTTTTCAGATGGCCTCATGCAGTTAATGATCACTTGTTTCTTTCCTGATAGTAACCTCCTTTGTGTGAAACACACTGCCCCTCGTGTTAAAAAAATCTGCTCAGTTCAGTGAAGGCAACATACAGTGTTACATCAGCCCAAGACTGTCCTTAGTCAGCAGGTTTGATTTCCAGAGCATGATTAGGAGGATTGCTGCACAATATTCTATGTGATGCTAACTTGTGCTACAGTTTAAGCTCCATAAATTCTTTTAAGTGGGCAAGGAAGAGGGAACTGGGTAAAAGTATGCTCTTGCCTAAGCAAGGCAACAAAGTAGAAAAACAGATGGTGCTAAAAATAGTGTATTACTAAGGTCTAAATATGGCTCTCTGATTCCCTCCCCTCTTATAAATAATGCAGCTATAAATCCTGCTAGGTATCAATAAGTATTGAATTAACTCCAAACTGCTGAGTGTTACAGAACCTTTTGGCAGCTTTCCAAGCTTGGTGTTGCCCTTCATTCACAGGATCAACATTTAATTCCTTAACAGGGGAAACCTGAAGAATTCATCCTCTTTGAATGGAAACATAGATGCAGGGAGCTTGAATGAGTAGCTACAGGCAAAGGCATCCCATTGCAATGGAAGGGGAGCTGTGCTTGATGAGTTCCTGCTAGGTCACAGTCAGGATGAATCTCCTCCTTTCTTTACTGCAACGCATGAAGAATCAAAGGCTCCTTTTTTAACTATTGTTGCCATGGAGGGCATCCATTTAAAGTTCAAATTCCAGGAGGCTTGGGAAGAAGGAAAGGAGATGGGAGTAGGCTGGGCTGGGAGATGATAGGCAAGCATCAAAAGTGAGCTGAAGACAAGCCAGCACTTTGTCCTGTGACAGGACAGACCAGGCTGGGGGTACTTAGTTTTGAATGGACGCCTGGAAGTTTTTTGGACTAGTGAATGAAATGCTGCTGAGGTAGCAGCACAGGCAGCATCTGGTGCTTTGCTTTCTCTGCTTCACAGAGCGGGTCACAATGTGAAGTCAGGCCCAAAAGGGCATTTAATGAAGTGAGCCCTTGTGCTGGAGGTTCCCTGTGCTCTGACAGCCATGAGGAGAGTGAAGGAAAGGAAATCTCATTAAGGATGGAGGTCCCTCCCCTCTCTTTTGTAAATGGATTCTGTAACAAATGTCTTGCAGATACCCAGAGCTTTCCAGGGCTGTTCAGCACTGTTGCTTTGCCATACCTGAAGTTGACTTTGTATGTCTACAGTCCTTTCTGTAAGCAACGTGTTAAGAAGAGGAGGATGCAGCTTAATATCTGCTGCAGAGTTGCTTTTCCTTTCTGGCAAGTTCCTGTATGTACAATAAGTATTCATTGCTGAAAGAGCTAATGAGTACCAGACCAGCTGCATTTGACATTATGAGAAAAGAAAGGGGCCATCTATGGACTCACAAGCCAGATTTCAGCCAGCTGTGGATATTTTCTATTTTAATTATTACTTATCCTGTCAGAAAATTGGATTATGCTTAAATTATTGGTGATGTTGTTTGCAATACACTACAATACTGAGTTAAGAGCTATGGTTTGGTGTTATATATAGGGTACTTATGGTTAATGTGCCTAAGCTGCACCAGAGGGTTTAAAGAGAGGTGAGAGCACTTTTCTCAGGTTTTACCATCTGGGTTTTGGCAGGTGGCAGGGGATTAAGTTATTTTTTTTCTCTTGCTCTAAATTGCAAGAGATGGTGGCTAGCAGAAGTGTTGAGTAGTGTTTCATCATTGATATGGGAACTTTTTCCAGGTTTTTTGCAAAAAAATAAAATCCCAATGTATTCATTAAAATTTATTAGAAAAATGAGCTATACCTCTTTGAATTTAACTGAGGGTAATTTGGGAGAAGGTGCTTTAAATATTTGGCATTCTTGTAATCACATGCTAATCAAATTAATAGATTAATGCATCTTTATGAAACCTGAATGCAAGGACTCAACTCAAACCCTTGCTTTTTGACAGTCATTTTCTGACTGGATGCATCATCTTCTAAAGGAGACCTAAACCAAATTGGTTCACTAAAGGCTTTTTTCTCTGCAGAGAGGTTTATTAAAATCACTTCGAAAAGTCTTAAGTTTATTGTCATTTTGTCTTATGTTAGTCTTGCATTGCATTCATCAGTTGCTGCTGCATGTGCTGGTGCATAGATGTGATAAAAGCAGAATAGATGCCTCAAGCCTGTGGAAAAAAAACGAATTCAAACTTCTCTGCATCACTCAGTGATGTCAGTTTTTTGCATTAGAATAGGAAATACTTGTTTACATGCTTTTTCAAGTATAAACAAACTGAAATGTCTTTTTTTAAGTTGCTGTTAGATGCAGCTTTTGGTTGAGTCCAGTTAAGGAGCAGATATTTTCTGCATAAGTGATCTGGGAAGTGATGGTTCAGTGTTAAGGTGAGCTGCTGATAACCAAATATCTCATCCGTTCCTATAGTTGAAAGTACTTTATATGGTGCCATAAGTATTACCAGAAATGGAATTTAAATAAATGAGACTTCTGACACGTTTTCGTATTTCAGTTTTCATTATTGTAATAACTATGTGACTAAAACTCAAACGGCTTTTATGGTATGCTGGGAAGCTGCAAGCTGGGGTAGCATAAACAAATTGATTTAAAACAAAGTGTGTGCAATAGTTGAATATACAGCTTTTTAAATGTTGCAACTTTTTCAGGCAAACTCTGATTTTATTATAAAATAGAGGAAAAAACTGAGGCCAAATAGTGAGAAGTTGAGCTCAGTTTTAGTGTTACCTGAATTTATTTTAATAATTTGATTGTTAAGTCTGCCTTACAGAAGAGTTGGGTATGCTTCTCTTCTGACTTCGTATGATGTATTTTAATACATGTATTGTTTTTCAGTGCAACTGTAGGATTAAAAACCACTTATATGGTTTTCTGACAAAAAACCCCATACTGAGCATCAACTGCTGATGCATTGTCAGCTTTGGTATTTGAACTGCTAAACCAACTTGTCTGAATTGTATTTATCAAACAGAAAGTTTAGCACAAGTTGACTTTGTATTAAAAATATGTAGCAGCCTTGACACTTGATGTCAGGAACATCTGTTGAGCCACATAATGTCAGTGACATTCAAAATGATCCAAAATCAGATACCAAGCTAGAAAAATGCAGTACATGCACCGTTCGCCTTCAATCTCCAGTACTAGTTCTGTTCTTTCTAACCAAATGTGTTGTGTTGAGCTTGTCCCTGGAAATAATTAGTGGTGAGGAGGGTCCACCTACAGTTTAAACTAATGCTTCTGGAAAAATTTACTATTAAATTGTGGGGTTTGCGTTGAGTTGAGCAAAAGATTTATAACAGCACTTGTATGTTGCCTCTGTGTGTGCACTTCTGTAACAATATCTTAAAGCTTTGTTTTGGACAAGCATTTCTGTAGTGGAAAATTGGTCTGAAGAAGGGGAGAACTGTTCCCAAGCTGATGAGGTTGTTGTGTTTCCCTTTCTCTCCCATCCCCCTTCGCTGGCAGAAGTGAACTTTATGGCCCAATTACAGAATCTCTTAAAATGCTGGTTATGATGGAGTTCCAGCATAACCCAATAATATAGGTGAGGCTGACATCTGTCAGTAACTAATGAGGGCAGCCTTAGAATCAGGATTTGGGGTTTACTTCTCTTAATTTCTCCTGAATTCAACCCATCATATGAATGTAATATTGGCCCTGAGGATTAAAAAAAAAAGAATTTGAAGAGAAGTTGGTACATGGATGTGCTCTGTAACAATCTGCATTTGTGATTCAGTTGTGCAAGTAATTGTTTGCAGCTCATAGCAAAGCCATGAAGGAATAAGACCTTGGCTAAACTGCTCAGGAATAGAAGTTCTCTATAAAAATAGATGACACATAAATGGCAGGAAATGAAGCCAATATGGTCATGTTTTGAAGCCACAAGGGTCAAATCCTGTCCTGTGTTACTCTGGTGCATAATCAGTCAACTTAAACCTTGTTACTTGAGAACAGAGTTTGGCAGGGTAAAGCAAACTTTGAAATATCACTGATTTGAGGGAGTTTTGTGGATACACAGCTACAGCTTTTTCTCCCCTTGTTTAAATGTATCTAGTTATCAATCGAGAAACCCAGTAAAACTCCTGGGGTTGGAGGTAACATTTTTGTTTGTTATTTCAGAGCTGATTGTTAATTTCTGTCTGAAGAATAATACATCAGAAGGCTTTGACTACCCAGGGTGGTCTTTGTTTTTGGATCCTGAATGCTGAACACTGGGAGATGGTACTGCAAGTACTGCAAGCAATCAGAGTCTTGTTAAGCAGTTTTGTTGTACTGCTCCTTTTGAGCATATGTTTATGTGCAGGGATGTGTGTGTAGCTTATGCTAATGACATGTGCGTGCTTTATTTCCCAGTTTAAAATGCCAAAAACTAGATACATCTTTCATCTCTATGAATTAGATACTGTTTAAATTAAGTCTTTATGAAAATAATTGCATCATATTACTAATGAAGATGGTAATATGCATTTTAGGTTGTTTTTTGCTTTCAGAGCCTGTGTTCCTTTCATGAAAGGAAAGGTAGTAGTTCTTGAATCGGAAGAGAGGGAACAACTCTGGCAAAACATGAATTGCTTCTGTTGGGAGAGAGCATGTGCTTACATTGTTTCCCTCTGTGTCCTTCTACTACAAAACCAGATGTGTTTATCATCCCTGTATGCACACAAATGGTGCAGCTGTTTGTTCATCACACCATTGCTCATTAGTGCTGTTGGCTGATTGGATTTGCCAGACTGAGGCCCAGTTCCACATTGTCCAGCCCTTCAGAGTCTCTCCATGAGGTGAATAAATTCACTATCTGTATTAGAGATGTGTTTAGGGTCAAGTCAGAAAATATCTCTGTGAAGGTGTGCAAAGGCAGGTTTTTTCCCCTCAAGGCAGAGGAATTTTTTTGGTCCTGCAGAGACCCCAAACTGCAGCTGCTGCAGGAGCAAGAACAGAGCAAGAGCCATCTTCCAGGCTGCTCTCTTAGTGCCCTTCTGAGTCCTTTTTTCTGTGGTGCTTCTTTCCCTTTGAGGAAACCTCTGTTTTAATTAATCAGTGCATTTCAGATGAACGCTGCTGTTATCTCGTTATTGTCTTGTTTGGCCTAATCCTCTGTCTCCCTGGCCCAAGCCTTGCACTGTATTATGCAGCTGAACAAAGCAATGTCACCATCTTCCACTTCGACACTGTATTGATTATCAGCCCCTTCAGGAAAGGAAAATCCACTGTGAGCCTCCTCTGTTAGTTAATGGTGTAATTCATAGCATCTGTGGGTATTTGTGCTTGCTGGACTTGAAGAATAGCTGAAACCTTTTACTGCTTAATTACATGCAGGTGAAATAGGTAGGCCTGATGTTTGTAAAATGTAATTCCACATTCTTACAATAAAAGCTTGCATGATTTATACTTAAACAGGGAAGGTAAAGGGTTGCAGTTCACAAATCCAGAAAATCTAAGAGGCCAACATCTTAATTCAAATTCCATATTGTAAATTTTTAAAAATACAGTTTAATGTTGGTCTGGGTTTTATATAAGGAGAAAATTGCTATGTATGTTCACCCTCTTCATATTAGTATTGGTGTTGAATCATAGTCTTGACTGCATTACATTAAGTACTGTGTTAACTCATGTAGGTTCCCATTTGTCTTTGAAAGCAAACTAAAGTTAACCCTTGTGATGAATCATCCTGGACTTTTAGAAACTGCTAAACCTGAGATTCTTGCACTAAACTGTCCCTATCAAAATTTATTTTTAAAGGAATACATACAAAATGACAGTAGGGGTTTGGCTGCTTAATCTCAGTTCAAACACTTTTAGACTGACAAACTTTTCTTTAGTCTTTCCTTTGTTTCTTATGTTACTTGATGTTGGAACTTCACTGAGTGCATGTGAAGCACATGAGGAGTTGAGCTAATAGTTCTGAGGGAGCTGTGGATTGTCTCAGTTGTTTAGATGATCTTTGCAAACCACTAAAAGGCAAAGATTATATTTAGTTTGGGTAATTTAATATCATGTATGGAGTGCCTATCAGGAATAATTTTTGTGTCTGAGTTTTGGGGCAAGGAGGAAACAGGCATTCAGGTTGAGTTTAATCCATAGTGGTTGTAATCCTTGATCTATTTGGGATCTGCCACACCTCAGAATTTGGCACATGATTGTTTGGAATGTAGTGTGAGAGCAGTGATGTTAATTGGCTCCTACAAGTTTCCTGGCTAAATGAGTAGGCTGCTTTACAGGTCAGAGGACTGTGGTGCTTGAGTTCCTGAAGTGTCCCAGTGCAGGTGACTGTGTGTGTGGGCTGCAGTGCTGCTCAGTCAGAGCACTGGACCCCAAATCCCCCTCCAAGTCTTTGTGCATCTTTTTCTCACTTGTAGACTTTTAACTATTCCAGTGGTTTCAGCACACAATGAACAGCCTCATAATCTTGCATATCTGAGTATAATTAGAAAATTTCAGCGTTTCACTTAAATATTTCTATTTCATTAAGTTACAGTATTTTTTTTTCAACTAATAGCACTAAATCATAGAATTGATTGGGTTGAAAAAGACCTCCGAGATCATCAAGTCCAACCCTTGGTCCAACTCCAGTCCCTTTACCAGATCATGGCACTCAGTGCCACGGCCAATCTCAGTTAAAAACACCCAGGGATGGGGAATCCACCCCCTCTCTGGGCGCCCCATTCCAATGCCTGATTAAAAAAACAAATGAAATCACAGGTTCTTGCAGCTTATGTACAAAACTTATAAGGATACTGTGGCACAATTTAGAATATAAGCATAAATATCTAGGCCAATAAATAGATCAACTTTCATGGTAGACTACACCAGAAAACTGCATGCTTAAATCTAGAACAGTCTGGCTAGTGGAAGATGAAAGCCTGTTACATCATTATGTTGTTTAGCATCTAATGTGAAATGAGTTGATGTCACTTTCCTTCCTTTCCTGGGCACCTACATCTAAAAAATTAAAATAATCTTTGAAGATACAGCAGAGACAAAGCACAGAACAACTTTCATTTCAAGTCATAGCCATATTGCTGTGTGTCAGCTTGTATTGATTTTTAACTGGGTCTTTGGCATTGCAAATAGGATTTACCTTATTTGACTACAAGAACTGCAGCAGTAATTCTTCCTCTGGGGGAAGGAATGATTATAGCTCAGAGTCTAATTACGTGGCAGAATGCTAGAGGTTGTTTGCTCCCTCTCATTCATATCCAGTATTCTGTATTTTTTCTTCTTCCTAGCTATAGATGATGAAATAAATATTGCACTTTAAATATATAACAGAACATCTCAAATTTCCAGGAAAATGAGGGTTAACTGCAGAGCTACAAAAAGTGAATAACATATTTGCTTTCCAAATGTTTTTCATCACAGATTCGATTTTGCCCATGAAGGTGCCATGAATTTTCTAGGGATTTGATTGCTTTCATGTGATACGTAAATAGTAATGGTCTTGTTCAGTACTTTTTAAAGTCAGTGCAAGAAAAATATTTACTTCTTTTGATTTACTTCAAATGCATAGCTGAAAACTCTGCAATGGTTTTTGACCTGAAGTATTTCCTTAAGCACTTGAATTAAAAAAACTTTATGTATTTCTATGTCTTTTAATTTCTCATTTAAACAGGGAGAAATTCTTTCCTACTTAACTTTAGTTTTTAACTTTTAGGGCATTAGTAAGCCTCAAGCATATAACATTATGGAAAACACCATATTGTTTTCCTCCTGCTGGCACTCCTTTGTGCCCATGAAGCAGTATATTTCTTCTTAACCTTCTCTCTCAAGACACTTGCAGTTATCTGGGAACACTGAAGTGTTCACAAAATTCTCAGGAAAGTCAGAGTCAAATGTCAAGAGATTTACTCTACAGAAAGATTAGTGATTTGTTACATCAACACAGCATTTTTCTTACGGTTTTTCACTTTATGCATAGTAGAAGATGCAGGGATTAGGGACTGTGATGGGATATTTTTTAATCTGTACAACCAGCTGACATGTCTAATCATTTACAGTACGTACTGTACATATCTCCAACCTGAGTTGTCACAGGTGAAGATAGTGATGCTAATAATTAGATGCATGAAGTGGAAATGCAGTTTACAGGGAGGGACTCTCTTCACATCTGCTGGTGGATGTAATGTCAGTCAGGGGAGGATTTGTTCAAGGGCAGTTCTCAGTGTGATTGTGAGTTGCTTAGCACCAGTCTTTTGTGGCAGTTCTTACAATTTGAAGTCCTTCCTTAAGCCTCTGTCTTAGTACCTTCATTGAATGAAGTCTCCTCAAATAATGAATTTATACCATGGTTGGACTTGGTTGCTGAGACTCAACTGTGACCTCTTTGGGGATGGGTTTGTGCCCAAGACATGAACACATCGTGCTGTTTGTGGTGCTTCCAATCTGAGGCTTAACTGAGTTACCATCAGTAATGGCATTTGGTTTTGAGCCAGTCTGACTAATCTGTAGAAAACATAAGGAAGTGAAGTAAGGACTGTGAAGCCCTCAAAGGGAGAAGTGCAGCCCATGGAACTCGCTCATCTCTGTCAACTGGCCGGATACAGGGAAGCAAGAGAAAATGCCACATGTTGCTCCATGCTTGGGCTCTGCCACTGTGGTATTTTATTCTTGGGTTGGATGCTGATACTCCACAAAATTCCAGGATGTCCTCATCATGAGGAGCACTGCCCCATCCACATCTTTTCATACTCCTGACCGTGAGACCTAAGAGTGAAGAAACCCCGTGTACCAGTGTATCTTAAAAAAAACTTCTGTGTTGTGCTGTCATAGACTAAAGTCTCAGGATGGGACAGAAAGCAAGCAGTAGGGTGGGCTCAGGGCTCCTGGTGGTTTCAGGCTTCTTCTGCTCCTCACTGTGTGCAGCTGCTGCAGCTGCACCTCCTGAGAGCAGCTGTACCTTCCACCCCCTCTCAAAGCTGAGGGGTGGACCTGTAGTATGATGGGGGCATGGGGGAAAAGCATGAGAACTGCTGCTCCCATTATACACTGGGTTTTCATGCACATAAATGTCTTATTTTCCCCCTTGATTACTGTAGCAAATGCTCTAGTTTTGTTAGTAAAACAAAAACAACCTTTTTATTGCTTCTTATATTTGGAAAGTGATGTATTACGGATTTCTGAACTGAGGGTTTAGTAGAGGACAGACATTAGCTTCCTTTCAGGCCGCTCTGGGCCTTTCTTGTTTGCTTTGTATGGCAAGGGTCTAGAGAGATTTCTTTTATTTCCTTCCCCACCATTGTTTTTGGTACAAAGTTGGGGTTTTTTTCTTAATATTCAGACATTTTATTGCCTCACTTCTTTAAAAACTCTGAGGTTCTTTTTTCTTTTTCTTTTTGCCATCACACAAAAGAATACTTTTAGCTGATTGAGTTCTATCCATTGCCAACTGTGGACTCTTTTGTCTTGCCAGTCCAGCATCCTTTATAAAATGAGGACCATTGAGCAAGTACTCGCAGGCTCCCCACTGAGCACAATTGTGCTTGAAAGGTGTGGTACTGTACCAGTGTAACATGGAAAGCTGCAGCTCAGAGGGCCTGAATGCATTGCAATTTCTACCTTTTGCTTTGTGAAAGAAGCAGGATTGTGCTGCGAGATAATAAATCCACCTATTTTTAGTTTGGTGAGGTTGTGACAAGTGGGGGAACAAAGAGCCAGTTGAATGCACTTGCTGTTGTGTTGAAACCGGCTAAAAGTTCCCATTCAAGTGGTTTCAGCACAGTACAGCTAACAGGCAATTTTCCATTTATGTACACAAACCTTCTAGAAAGACAGCTGTGTGGTTGGATTAATTTCTAGCAGTAAATTGAATAAAAGATATTTTGAAGGGGGACTCGGGAATTCCTTTCTGAACCATTGAAAGCAGAACTTTCAAAGCTTTTCTTTATTTGGTCCCTTTCCTTCCCGGTGCCTACTATAAGATTTAAAGAACTGAAAATATTGTCCCCTATATGGAGCTACACAACAGGGTGTGTTCTTTTTCAAAGCAATGAGATAGACTTAAATGTTAAAATATATTTTAATCCTTTTACTTTAAAAATATACTGTTTTGGTTTTAAGTAAATATGAGAGAAATTCATACCTCTTAGTCATAAAAGGAATTCAGATGTTGTTAAATGTGTGTACTCAATCAAGTTATAAGTGAATTATACAGAAGTGTTTTGAAAATAGGAATATTATACTCAAACTTCATCATAGTGAGGTTTCCTCTCTTTTATCCAATTGTAAACAGGCAATTTCCTTTGAATTTGTGAAGTTTTGTTTAAAAACTACCCAAAGATACTGGTAAGGTGCTTAAGTGGTGCTGATGTGTGTTGAAGTGGGAACATTACCCAGGGCTCTGGAAGAGCATCTGGAATACAGTGTACTTGGAATGTTGTAATGTTCCTATTTCAAATAAACAAATATAAAATACTTAAGAAATGACAGACTGGGGGAGGAAGCTGGAAATGGGTGTGAAAGTTGGTCCTTTCCCCTGTGGATCTACTTGTAATACAATGACTGCCATGTGTGAGACTGGAGTCACTTAACCAATAAGATACTGAAAATTAATATAAAATTATTCTCCTGTCTCATACCAGCTATGAGAGAAGTTCTGACTATTTCATCTTCCTCTCACCATGTGCTTGCATGAGGCAGAATTTAGAAGTTTCTCACTTGTTCAAATCTAAGTTCTGCTTCCTGTATTATTTCTGTTTTTAATTAAATACAGCTTCTGGATTCTACTTAAGGATACCTTACATAAGGAACTTGGCATTTTATTCCTTTGGGTGGGACAGAGGTAGCACATTTACTGAGGGTTTCTTTTCTTTATTTTTTCCTTTGTCTAGATAAAGGCGAGTGCCCCTCTGGTTTTTAATATACTTTGAATTTAAACAGGATTGCTGCAATTCCTGAGCTGTTGTTCTACCAGTACCCAACTGCAAACCAAACTAAGCTGACTCTGGAGCAAGATGCTCCCAGTAGCAGCTTGGGCTCCTTCTGTTCAGAGTTCACCTAAATGTGCCAGTTGCTTTGCTGCCTCTCACTGAGGTGACGCCTAAAGGCTCATTGTCTGCACGAGAAATTAATTGTTGACCAGGCTGCAGTGCAGCTGTCTGACCTAAATGCTGATGTTACCAAATGCTCTGCTCTGGATTTGCCAGAAACATAATACAGTGAACTGGATTGGGTGTCTGTACTTCCTCATGTAATTGACCAAAGTTAGGTTTTTGGATCTTTCTGCATAAACAAAGGGACTGTTCTCACAAAGGGGATTCTACATAGGCAAAATGTCTGTGCAAAACCAGACTCTGCAGTAAGTAAATACTGTTCTTCCTTTTTCTTCATGGTTCTCGTTTCCAGGATTACTTTAAACACGTGACACTGAGTGCATAGTCTCAAACCATTCAAGAATTTAAGGAATTTATTCTGCTCCTCCTCTACAGTCATGGTCAATATATTAATGAGTTTTCTTTTTTATTGCAGACTTTAAAAAATTCCAAAAGTCTTTGCTCTCTTGACTATGAAGATGATGATGATGACACACAAATGAAGACAATTGTGTCATCCCCATGTGACTCAAATGATCTTATGAACATCATCACTCCCGGCTCCAGCCCAATGAAAGAACAGCAGCTGGATGAAGTCAGGCATCATGGGTCATGCCAAGGAAGCTTCAAAACAAGGGAGTATAAGAAAGCAGACACAGTGTGTGAAAGCGACGAGGACACGAGTGATTGTGAGAGCACCGAAGAAGGAATCTTTCCTCTAGACTGTGGGGACCTGGACCTAGAGCAGATTGAAAACAACTGAGACTCCAAGTTGTGTGCTAGAATCAGAATTGTTCTAAATTAAAGTGATAGAGGATTACCTTTGCCATGCATAATCCATGTCCCTGAATCTCTGTATTGCCTATCTTGGGCCTGTGTTAGAAGAAATGTTTCAGGTGGGGGAAAAACGTGAACCATTGTTACCTGTTTAGTCTATTGGTCAATACGTGGATGACAACAAAAAAAGTAGGAGGTTAAATGTTATTTTGAACATTAAGGAATAATTTTGATTAAAAATTTCCTAACAGATATTTTGCATTTTTATGGCTTTTACAGTTCTGGAGAAAAAGCGTCTCTATTTTGAAATGAATTTTCAGAAGGGCATTCTATAAAACTAAATCTGTCTACAGTGATTCTGGTGCGGGTCTATGTTGCTTTTGTTAAAGAGCTTAATGTGAAAAGTGAATTGCATAATTAAATTGGTAATAAAACTTCTGAGAGAACTCTTAAATATCTGGTTGACAATTGGTCCAAAATACTTAACTGCCATCTTTGACAGTGTCTGGTTAAAAAAACAACTTCATGTACAAATGTTCTTTTCATACATTCAGGACTTTTTGATCCAAATATGGTAGTGACCTTAAAGGTTAACATTTTCCATTATTTTACTACTTGAATTGTTTTCTAGCCTGAAGCAATGCTAATTTAGGTGGGCTAAAACTTGCAAGTAGCTGCCCACCTACTTGGTCATTATGTTTTCTGTGGTTCAAAAGAATGTACAACAAGAGCACTTGAACTTTTAGACAGGGACTTTGTAATGATCAATTCCCCAGGAGGTGATCCCTTCAGCAATACTAGAAGGAAAATAGTCCTTGAATTAAATAAAATGACATTTTGCTTTGCACTTGTGTCTGCTCATGACTTTTACTAGTGGAAAATGCGTAGTCTGTGACAGATTCTATAATGTGGTACTTGGGTATGGAATTGGGTGGAGTGAAAGGGCAGATGTCTGGTCATCTGAAACAAAAGTGACATCAGGTTTGTCCAGAATGTTGGAGAACAACTCATGCTGGATCCCAAAAGTGTCTGTGATTACATACACTGGAATCATCTCAAATGTAATACTGCAGTCACTGGAGACTATTGCAACACATACTTATTTTGTTAGTTCAGCTGCAATAAGGAATTTCCTCAAAAAGGTGGAAATTGGTCTTGAAATGTTTTAAATTGGATAGAAAAGGGGAAGTTTAAATTATGGTGTTGAAGTGCATCATGTTAGTGTGCTTAAATGAGCCAACTCCTACTGTAACTTGTGCCATAAAACCAAAATACAGCGACATGGAATGAGATTTAAAATGAGAAAAAATACTTTGAGGCATATGCCAAAGGCTGTGGTAACAGGATCCAGCTGTGTGGTTATGGTCAGCCTTTAATTACTGAACCAGTGTACATAACTTGGGACCTATACAAAATTTTAAAAATCAGGATAGTCAGTAAGATGCTCTAAACTTTTTTCTTACTTGTATAACTCCTACTGCATATGCAACTGCGAGTGGCAATGATGTGTGATACTGATACTGGTATATGTGTGCAGTAAGGTGCAAGAACACTGCAGAGACTTGTTGGGTTCTTGATGTGTTACTGAATGTTGTGTGGGAGAAGTGAAGCTGCTCACTGTTGACAAAAATCATTCTCCTTCTTCTATAACGAGTAAATAAAGGAGTTGCTGTTGGAGCAAAAATTCAGCAGCTCCTGTTAACAGTGTCTCACCCCACAGTTACTTGCTCTGGGGTAGCACAGAGCCTACAGGTAGTGGCATATACATCTATACAGCTGTTTGGAATAACTTTATGTGACAAAGGATCAGCATTCTTGGCACTTCCCCAAGAAGCAGCAAGTGAGGTACAGCCAGTTCCCCTTGTGGGGTACACGGGAAATGTGCAATAGTGTGATGATCAGACACTGGGTAATGGAACAACCCAGCTCTCTCCTGGACTGCAATTACTGATTGCAGAACTACTTTGTGTATTCTTAATTGAGCAATAGAGGTAAGTAAAATTGAATCAGCTTTAATGCAGGATTGTAGCAAAGGCCAATATTACAACTGGGATCACTTAAAAGCTAATTTACCTATTTGAAAGCACTAGTTAAAAGTGTAATGGCACGGAATGAAAAAGCTAATGTGGCAATCCATTTAGCTCTTCCTCCCCCAAGGAGGACAGGCTTCTGGAAGAAGTAAAGAAACTACCTCAGAGGACATGAATAGCAAGAGGTTGAGATATGCAGTGTCAGTGAAAAAATAACAAGAGCCGAAGCTATAAATAAGAAGAGGGTGATAAAACAAAGACAAGAGTAGACAACAAGATAATATTTGTTCTAGCTCTGAAGAATGGCCTGGCTGTGGTCTCAGTGAATTGACCTCTCAACCCTCAAAGGTGAGGTTCTACACTTACCTCTAGTAGGTGTGCTGTTTCAGTCAACACAAAGCCACATTCCTACCCAGATCCTTAGGATAGGAAAGGGTTTCCCAAGGGAAAATACAGATGCATTTGCTTATGGTAACACAGGACTCAGTCTCCTGCTCAGTCAGCTGTTAAAACTCTAAATAGCCCTTTCATGGAAACAAACAAAAAGGAGCAGGTTTGGATACTGAAGAACGAGTTTCATGACAGTAGGAAGTAATAATTATCTAGTTTAGGCTCACATTAGTTGATGACAGGAAAATAAGCAGTTGAGCAGCTGTGCAGTGACACTGGAAATGAAGAAATCTGCTGGAAGGAATCTGTGCACTTTGTCTGCAGATGCCAATGTAATCCCCCATGAGAACCAATGGCAAAAGGAATTGTTAGTCAAACCTTTCAGATGGAGTTTTGCATTCCCCCCAGGATCTGAAGTCCTTCTCTAAAAGAAAACAACACATGATGAGTTTGGTACCTTTGCAGTTACAGGATGGTGTAGTGTCTTTTAGACAAATACAGAAGGTGGTTTGCAAGAAGGGAAAGCGTGGTTTCAGAGATTAGATTGTATTTGGAATTGGGCTGAGTGAGGCTGTAAACAGCTCTTGCTCTGGGAGTGGTTTCCTTCCATCTTGCACCCAGTGTCAGAACGGAAGACCGTGTTACATGGGGCTGAGGGAGTTGCTCCGGGTCACTAATCTTTCATTTTTATTACAACCTGGATAACAAAGTAATATGCACGTTAAATCTGCAGTCAACAGGAAGCTGGAGAGATGTGAAAGATAAGATAGCATTAGAATTCAAAATAGTCTTGGCAACTTGCAGAAATGGTTGCAGCAGGGAGGAGATGGTGGGGAAAGACAAGATCCTTTTTAACATGGCACTAAATTTAGGTAGGGTAAAACAACTGCACAAATTCAGAGTCATGCTAACTAGTGAGCACTGTTTGAGATAAAGGATGTGGCAGCTTGTCCTGCTGGTGGTAGAAAAGCTTTAGACTGGGCTGGTAATGCTTTTGATGGGACTCAAGATAACCCTGTGCTTCACAGGAGCACCGGTAAGTAAGGAACCTGAGACACTGTACAGGACAGGAGAGCGCAATGGGCAGTGGAATGACTATACCTTGAAAATGTGGGGAAAGGCACTTGTGAAAATGGACTGGAAGAACTGAGCTTGACCAATGTGCTGGATGGGCTTAAATTGTAGCTAGAACGTGTGGTAGTTTCTTCTAAGGCCAAATATAAAAAAATAAGGATGAGTCACTGAACAGATGTGTGGGGAGCTGGTAGTAGCTGTTGGACAAACGGAGATCTGTTAAGAGCAAGCATCTGTCAGATGCAGTAGCTGCGTTTCAGCTTTCTTTGAGGCAGGGGAAAAGGCTGGTTGACTTTCCAGTCCTTTCCTGTCCCATTTTCCTCTGGATCTGTGCAGCTTGCATCTCCAAGCAAACATAAAAGTTTTGAGGTAAATAACTGCTGGAGGAAGAGAAGCTGAGAAGGTGGCAAGAGCACTCTGGAGCAGAGAGGTAGGAGCTTCCAGTGCGTGGTTCAGCTGTGTTCTGTAGATCCTGCTCAGAGCTGACATTGTCAGAATATAGGCCCTATGGTGTAAGTTTGGCTTAAATCATCTCTCAGAAAAACATAAATACATATTTGTCTGTATCCAGGTCCATTCTGGGGTGAGTGGTGCTTAGTGAATTTACTTTTTGTTTCAGATCACAGGTAGAGATGCCACTCATCTCTTGGTGTAAAGCTGGCCTGTGCAGTACTTCTGAAAACACACAGGTTTGTTGGAAAGCACTCAGTGGTAGTTGGCAGATGCCAGAATATTTTTTTTCTCAATCTGTTCACTTTGTTTATTTTGCAAACTACACATTGTTTGTTTTTAAAAGTACTGGAGTGTAGATCTGTGTGCTTGCACAGTGGGCTCTCACAGCAGGGCTCATCCTCTCGTTAGGAATCATCCAGTGCTGCTCAGCAGATAACCTGGCTTGTTTCCTTTGAGGTCTTGTCATTAAAAGAGGTGAGACAGCCGTACTGGTGACACATGTTGCGTGTGCTCATCCTGCCAAGGACCTGGTCCAGTAGCTGCAGGCTGCCACTTCCACCACACCTCTGTACCTTTTCATCAGCACTGAAAAAAAAGAGATGAGCAAAATAGTTGGGATCCAGGGCCCTGCGGCTGTGGCTGCTTGTCCTTGGACCCCTTGGTGGAGCAAAAATGCAGTTTCACTGGAGCGTTGCTGCCATATGCGGAGCAGCCCATTCTGGTGTGTTTTCAAAGTGAATTTTGACATCAGTTGTTTTGGAGTTTGTGTGTAATTAACATCATCCAAGTTACTGCTTCCACCACCATCTGGTCACAATAGTCACTGGCATGCTGAAATGCTGGCTATTTACTAAGGGAAAATGAGGCTGCTTTCACTATCTGCAGCTTCTTGGACCCATCAGCAGTACTGCTTTTATGAGGTTTTGCTATTGTAAAGTGCTTTTGAGATCTATGCTATGAGTGCTTAGAGCCCAGGACATACAGCATGAACTCTGTGGAAAAGTTTAAAACTTCCTTAGAGCTGCATTTAACTTCTTAAGCTCTTTAAAACCCACACCATCAGGTAAGCTTGTTTGATGAGAGCAGTGATGTGAATTGGAAGTGAGGGCTATTCTGTTGAGTACTCAAAACTTGTGTCCCACTTTCCAAACCAGACTTGGCTGAACTCCTCCCTGCAGTGAAGAGTGAGGACGTATTCCCAGAGCACTCAGCTATGGACTGGGGTGATGTTCAGCTGACTTTTTTCTTCTTTGCTCTTGTTTTGTCTTACGGCCACTCTGCATCAGGTTGGGGTTTGAGATGCTGTCTTAACAGGTTTCTGGAAGTGTCAGGCCTGTGGCTCATGACCAGGTAGCTACAGATAGGGAAAGATCAGTGCTGTAGCCTTGCTCATGATGTGTGCAGTAGCAGTGGGATTGCTCCTCAAAATACAGGGCTGTCACATCTCGAGGTAGTGGATATCCCTCAAAATTCATTCTCATGCAATTCTCAGGCAGAAGAGGGAGGTTTTGGAAAAGAGGGACAGAGGATGGCCCTGTACTGTGTGCAGCTTTTGATTTTTTTGCAGCTAATGAGGTTTCACTCCAGCATTCAACAACCTAATTTTGCTGCATGACCCTGTGTGATCCTCCCAGCAGATCTTCTCGTGCACTGAATGAGAGGTGTTCCCATGGAAGATGGAGCATGTCCTTACATGAATGGAGAATCTTGCATAATGCAGAAAGGTGCATGAGAGTGAGCTGTGAGTCTGCAGGCAGCCTTGTATCTGCTGTTTGCTAATTCTGAGGGATTTTGCAATTTTTCATCTCCCTCTAGAACACAGTTCTCAAAGTCTTATGTGATGTAAATCCTCCACTGAAAGAAGATAAGAAAGTATACTAATTGTCCAGATTTGGTCATCAGCATTGTCATGACTTTAAGACCTTTTTAAGTCCTCTGAAGAGTGGCTGAGGGAGCTGGGGATGTTTAGCCTGGAGAAAAAGAGTCTGAAGGGAGACCTTATCACTCTCTACAGCTACCTGAGAGGAGACTGTAGCCAGGTGGGGGGCAGCCTCTTCACCCAGGCAATTAGAGACAGGATGAGAGGATGCAACATCCCCTTTGAGGCTTAGTTTTTACATTAGGAAGTAATTCTTCACAGAAAGGGTGACGAGACTTTGGAATGGACTGCCCAGGAAGGTGGTGGAGTCACCGTCCCTGGAGATGTTTAAGGAAAGACTGGATGTGGCACCATGGGGATGTTGGGCCACAGACTGGAGTTGATGATCTCAGGGGTCTTTTCCAGCCTAATTGATTCTGTGGTAGTATGGATCCACCAGAGGGGAAATGAGATACATGTTTTACAGCTATTTTCATAGCTTTTTACTTACTGAGAAAGCCATGCCCATGCCTAGGGGCCATAGCATTTACTCTGGAATTAAGTCTGGCTATTACAAGATGGTCTAGTTCTGGTTTTCCACTCTGACTTTATAACATCCTTAATGTCTCCCCATCCCCATCATTCTGTCCTGTCTTCCATACTGCTTCGTTACATTAATCATCCTCTCTCAGTTTGGAATATCACATCCAGAGCTGGTTTGTTGGAAGGATTTGGGTGGTGTGGAGCTACCTGGGCATTAGCAGGAAGCTGGGACAGCAGGTGTTTGCCCAGCCTGTATGAAATGTTTAGAGTTGAGATGCTGAAATTTCAAGTCTTAAGTAAGAGTTTACAAAACTGGAGTGGTTTTCCAGATCTTAAAGAGAGGTCAAAATTGAATGAAATTTTATAGAAATCACAAATGATGATTTGTGACACTAGTTTTGTGATGACTGAACCAACCTAAAGCAAATACCTGACATGGAAGAACTTTTGTCTGAACATGTTTAAGTCATTGGAAAAAAGCCTAAAATCAGGATCTTGTAGTGGAAAGTGTTGAGTGACCTGATCTTGGAGCTCTTCTCCATCATATAAGGCAAGGGGAGTGTGTGTGACTGGTCTGTCTGATGTGATTGTTCTGCTTTCAAATGTCATTATATTGGAGTCTGCCTATGCAAATGAGAAAATGATGACAGAAACAAAGAGGGAAAACCCACAGAAATCAACAGAAATAGCAAAATTTGAATAGGGAAAAAAATCTAGTAATTTAAACCATTATTTGAACCAAAAGGCTTGTGGACAATGTTCAAACTGTAGCAAATGCAAGTTGTTCTGCCCCATATATTTTTGGTCTGAAACACACACTCCTTCCAAAGGATGGCATTTCTATAAGTCAGCCTAAGTCAGGGCTAGTGGGAATGGCTGGGATAGTCTTTAGGCAACAATGTCTTTGAGTTCTTGCCAAGACAAGTTTCCTAAAACTATTGCCCTTGAGGAAAATAATGTGAAATTAGGCCATAGGCAGGAAAGCACTGGGACTGTAAGACTTATTTGTGCATACACAAAGCTGTCTAGACCTTGAACTCCTGAAGACGTGTGCTTCTTGCACAGTGAGAGCTCCTCTGAATGGTAGCAGTGACTCCAGAGGCTCTCAGACAGGAAAAGAGCAACTTCTAAATGCATTTTTTCCCTAATTTGTCTAGTGCTGCATTTTCACAGTCTGGTATTCGGAATTACACCTGCTCCTAAATCCACTTGCAAATGGTAAGATCCAACCTCATTTCCACACCCTTCTTTCAACTTCCCTCACACTGAGGATTCTGTCCCAATGGACATGTTTTCATTCTTTCACTGGGGGTTTGTACACCCAAACAAACAATTGCTGGTGAGG
This sequence comes from Pithys albifrons albifrons, assembly GCF_047495875.1. Taxonomy (NCBI): domain Eukaryota; kingdom Metazoa; phylum Chordata; class Aves; order Passeriformes; family Thamnophilidae; genus Pithys; species Pithys albifrons. The sequence goes on from NC_092462.1 coordinate 68,593,053, forward strand.
GGCTGAGCTGGAAGCACCTCAGGTGCCACTGCGGCATCCCCAGCGCAGGAGATGCCCAAGAAACGCTTCAATACGCAAGTGGAGTGAGACAGACATGGGAACAAAAGGGTGATAGAATCCATTTTGTCAGTGGCCGGTGGTTTGGCTGCAGGGTCCCCCCATGGACAGTTATGCAAATGGAGGGGGGGCGTGGGAAGGCAGCTGGACCACAGGGCTTTGCAATGTGGGCTTGCTCCTTAGCCTGGCTGTTGTGTGTGCCCACAGTGCTCTGGGATGGGGTTTGCCACTTGCTTGCTCAAACTTTACCTTTGGCCCCATGAGGCATCCACAAAAACTCTGAGTTGTTTCAGGGAGGAATGCTGGATCCCCAAAGTTGGTGCAATGGTCTTTCTAAAGCAGGCTGGGTGACTCTCCTGACCATGGCCCTGGGCCTCCCTCCCACCCTCATCTCTTCAGTGCAATGAGGAAAGTTTTGTCTGAAACTGGGCACGGAGGTATGGAAAACAGTGATGTTTTAACAAACACTCAGGCTCTGCCACAGTGAGTTGGCTGGTCCCACTTTTTACCCCCATTTAAATCCCTCTGACCTTGTGCTGGGGTTCCTGGAGGGGAATGTACCCACCTCTCCTCATTGTCCTGGTGTCAGATTTGTTCTTCAATGCAGTGGAAAGCTCCAGGTTTTCCCCTTGTTTGGGAGAGAGCTGAGTGGGTCACAATGCAATTGATGCTGGCTGGCTTCAGCTCAGCTCCTGTGGGGAATGTGGGGATTCCAGCGTGGGGGCAGCTGCATCCCACTGCTGGGCTAGGAAATGGAGTCTCAGGCATGGAGATACATGCTGGGGAGCAGGGGCTGGGTGGCCCCAGCCAGGGAGTGGGGTATCCCCAGACATAAGGCTGGATGGGATGGGACTTCAGCCTGCATGTTTGTCCTGGCTCTGTGGTATCCTTGCTTAGGAGCTGTGGCCTGGAGTCCTACAGCACCACTGGGACAGGGGTGGATGGCCTTAGGCTGGGCTGAAACAGCATTGAGATGCCTCATAGACCTTCTATGAAGGGCATCTGCCCCTTCCCTCCTTCCTGCATGTTCTCAGAGCTTTCTCAGCCACAGAGGCTCCAAGGCAGGAGGGCAAGCAGGAGTGACCACTGGGATACAAAAGGGCAGGAAGGAGCATGGGGTGCTGTAGTAGGAGACTGCAAGAGGAATGCAACACTGTGCTGTGTGTTGGCATGGGCACCTGCAACAGCAACACCTACAACCCAGCAAACTGTGTACCTTCTTGTACACTATGGGGTCTGTGCTCAAGTCCTGTGCTTGATGGAATAATTGGGACTATACCTTAAAACAGATGAGAGAGCCTGAAGTGGAGCTGAGGGGTGGACTCAAGGTCTCCCTTTAACCTCATCTACTGGTCCCTGGCCCTGTTGTGGGCTTGTTGGCTCCTTCTGAATTGTGTTTCTCATCCCTTTCTGAAAACATATCGGTGTCTGGGAGCACTCCTCTTTGAAGCCAATGGCAAGAACTCTCCTGATCTGCACACTGTGGGTGGATGTGCTACACTGGCACTTCTTACCTTGTCATTGCACGTGTGTGGTTGCGAAACACATGGATCCCATAAAAGCTGTTCCTGGAAAGCACTCCTTGTGCTGACATCAAAACCCCCACCATGGTGTGGTGGGTATGCAGGGGTGAAACACAGCCAGGACACGAGCAAGACACATGGATACAGGGAATTCAGCACCCTTCCTTTGGGCAGAGGTGGGAGCAAGGTTGGAAAAATACAACTGGCAATTCCTCTGGCTGAAGGCCGAGCACCGTTTCAGTTGGTGAAATCCACCCCTGCAAACTTTGAACTGCAATTAGTTGTGTAAATTGTTGAGCTCTTGAATGTTGAACTGCATTGCTTGTAGAGGGGGAGTCAGGAGGGACTCACAGGCAGTGGGGATTCACACTGGGCTGGGGCAAAGCTGCACATCATGCTGAGATGCTGGGGAAGAAAGGTTGTCTTAGATGAACAGGTCGGTATATGGGTTTCCAATGACAAAGGAAAACAGTGGATCATGGATAAAAAGAATGGAAAAGTACTATCTTTTTAAGACATTGAACCAGGTTTGAGCAGTGCAACCCACAGAGAAATTTACTGCACTTGGCAGCAGTATTGGCTGTGCGTAACAAGACTTTCAGGTGTGTAGTGAACCTTATTCTCCCACAGGCTTCCTAAATAGTAACTTGATGCGTCTTTCAGGTCCTCTCTTTGCCCTGCTGGGGAGAAACCAAATGAAGCAGTGGCAAAGAATGAAGTAAAATCTCACCATCACCTGCAGAGAGGTGGTGTTTCCCCCAGAAAGGCACTTTTTCTCTTGTCAGGTGTTTAAAACCTGACTCATTCTCCATGTCTCACTCTCTCACCAGAAAGTCAGTGCTTCTATCAATGTTAATCCTTGCAAATAGTTCTTACTGTCTAATTTTAATGCCTTTTGAAAGTAGTCCATCTGAAAACACAACTGATTCCTATGGAGATAGTGCAAACTACTGGGAAAATAAAATGTCTTTACTGTGTGGTAGATTGTTGAATATTTTTAGTAAAATTTATTTAGAATCACAATTAGTTCCTTTTTTAGCCTCTCCTTTGTAAGTGAAATGGAAGGTCTGATTAGTGGAGAAATCCAGCATTTCCCTAATGAGGTTAAGCGATTAGATGAAGGAAATTCATGACCATAGTATGTCCTAGCCCAGAAGCTGCATACAGCAGCCTGCACTTTCTAGGCTGGGACAATTTAGCCTCTTGGCCATATTTTTTTAATTTGCAGTAGGGATAGAAATATGCTTATTTTACCGACAACAGGACTGTTAGGATGATTCTGGAATGTGGATGGCAAGGCAAGACTTCCAGCAAAAAGTGGTACTTTCCTGATTGCCCCTATTTAGACACTACAATGCCAATGCATAAAATTTTCTTTACTTTCTTGTGCACTCTGGGGTCTGTGCTCAAGTTCTGTGCTTGATTTAATAATTGGGATTATACCTTAAAAACAATGAGAGAGCCTGTGGCGGAGCTGGGGATGGATTCAAGGATGCTCTCATTTCCCTCCTGGGTTGCTCCTTTTCTGAGTGCTGCTGGAGAGCTGGGCCTCAGGACTTTTAACATCAGGCACGTTCTCTCACCTGGTTTTCCCAGCAGGACCCATCCCGCTTGCAGCCACTTTAACACAACACTCCTCCAATGGATTTAATGCACTGTTTTGTAGCCTGGTTATTTTTTTTTTAATTTTCCCGCTCAGGCTGGAGGCTGACAAGGTCTGTCTACTTTATGCTCAGCCTCAGCTGGGCGCAGGTTTCAGTTGGAGCAGTTTAACGAGCAGTCAGCACTGGCCTCATTGTGCTGCTTTGTTTTTGTGGGTCTCTGCACCTTTGAAGCGAGCTCCAATTAGAAGAGTGGGGGAGAAGAGGGGGAAAAGAAAGGAAGTAAATAGAGGCAAAATGATTCAGCTTTCAGCAAATGTACAGCCTGTTTATCAGACAGATGGAGCCACATAGTGGATGGCTTTGCTGCAGCCTGGCCCCCGAGCAGGTGGGTATTTTGGAAAGGACGAGCGGTTTGCCCCGATAATGCGCGGCCGCACGGGCTTACACCGGACATATGTTGATTACAACTTGCCTCAGCTCCTGCTGTTGCAGGAATCAGAACGTGTTCACTCCTCCCCACTGTCTTTAAAAAGATACTGCTGGAATAAAAACAAAAAGTTACAGACACTTGTTGCATTGGAGAGAGAAGGACAAATGAGGGCTCAGAACCACCCGGCACAGTTTCACTTAAGTACTAATTGCCAAGTGCCTTTCATTAAGAAACCATCGTGGTTGTCCCTGCAGCATTTTGAACATATATGCAGATGGGCAGATGGCCCTTTGCTGTAGTACAGGCAGACGCATCTAGTGTTACAGATGGATTATTATGTTGATTCATCAGTAAAAGAAAAACTTATCTCACAATAGAGTGCTCGTTTTGAGCATGGTTTCTTCTCAAGCTTATGTTTCTCCTCAGTATTGCCAGCTTTTACTGCTTGAAACATAATTTTCAATCAGCAAGGCTAGTGTTTCCCCTTCTGTGCTGCATAAAAGGAAAAGAAAAAAGTTTAAGAGCCTGTCTAAGAGTAAAGCAGTCCTCTGGAAAACCTAGAAGGTGTTGTATAACTTCAACTGCTGCTGGGCAGGGAGAGTACCCTTCCTAAGTGGTATCAGCTCTTCATCTTTCTAACTTGTAATGAACTGTGGTCATTTCTGGGTCAAGTCCTCCATCATCAGCATGAACAGAAACTTCATGTTGTCCTCCTGGAAGAGGAATCCATTTAAAGCTGAAGGTAACTTGCCCAGAAAAGGATGTTTTAGCCTCAAGCACCAGCATAGCTATGGGATTGGCAGATATTGGTCGAAATGCATATTCTGCTGTTATGGTGGGGATGAACATGGAGCTTCCACAATGAATATGGAGAAGATGTAAAAACTGCATGGTATCTCACCCAGCTATTTTAAATGATACCTTGTTCAATGTCAGGGTAGAGGCAACGTGAGGCTTGCCCTGCCCCAGCTCCAAGAGGAAAAAGACAAAGAGATGGGTGGTTGGATTATGTCAGACTATGGCTTTCCTTGGGCTGCTGCCAAAACAATGTTCTGACTACTCCTACGACTATCATCCTGCATATTTTGTCACAGTCTTGTCAAAGGTAGTTCTTTTCCTGAGGACATCCTTCATGGGAAACTGGAGCACTGGAGTCTCTCATGGAGCACAGCCTCTCATGTCACTTGCCACCAGCTACATTGCAGGTGTGACAATATAACTCTTGTTTCACCCTGCTTCCAAAAAAAACCCCAAACCACAAGAAACCCTCATTTTTTGCTTGACCCTGATATCTTGATGCTGAATTATTTTATCCATTAGAGAAACTCTTTTCCTGCTCCTTATCTACTCAGCCTTTGTAACTTGGTGTTGTCACCCTGAGCAGAGCTCTACCAGACGTTTGGACAAGAGAAAAGCAAACAAAAGATGAACTCAGAGATATGAAATCTGGAGCTACACCTGCTGAAAACAAGGTTATTCTAAAACTGGCTGTCATTGCACACTTCAATGATGAAGCAGCAGCAAAAATTGCTCCACAGCTGAGATATGTGTCCCTACAGTTGTGCTAACCTCCAGTAGTCCTCTGTTCTGAGATCACACTTTTTCTTTTCTCTTCATGAGGTGTGGACTAACACACTCACCTCGCTTGGGAGGTCTTGGAAGTTAAAAATACTCTGAGCAATGGCATTTCTTCAAATAAAGAGGTGAGTTGTGTGCCAAATGCTGAAAATTAACCTCAAGAGATGGTTTATGGCCATTTGTTACTAGGGCAGATGTGCCTTCCACCGAGGCTTGATGCAGGATTTCAGGTTTCCACATGGTCTAGACAGTCATTGGACATATGAGTATCTAGTTCACAGCTTGCCTCAGTGATACCTGCTCAAGGTTGGTGTCCAAACAGTCCCCCCACAGTTACCTGCATGTGGGGCTTGGTGGTGCTCTGTAAGGGTAGGAGCTCTTGGGCTCTCCAACATGTGATGAAAGCCTGCAGATAAGGGAGATCTCCAATAAGTAAGCAAAGGACTTATCTGGGTTGCAGAACAGACAACCGTGGAACAAAGCAGAATTTAGGACAGAAATATATGTAAAATACCTGGAAAAATGGTTGCATAACATGAAGAAATATTGCACAACACAGGGTAAGTCATGTAGTCCTAAAACCAGAAAACGACCTTTTGGTTTTAGTTTCTGAATGACATCAGCTGAGATTATGCAACAGTTGACCTGTCTATAAAACAGGGGAGTTGATATTTACCTACATCCCCACAATGCGAGTTGTCATTTAATATTTGCAAGGCAGTTGGAGGACTTTGGATAGAGTGACTTTGCAGGCACAGAGATATGCCTTACAGTCTTGCCACCAACACATCAGGAAGTGCCTTCACGTGTCTGTGCACAACCACACATGTCCACTAACAGCTTTCCTAAAGGAATGTTGTGGTTTCAAATGTGCATTAAATACAGTTTATTGTTAATTAGTTGACCTTACCCTAAATGCCTTATTCCTGGAGACTCTGTTGTTGACGTATATGGATGTATTTGTCATATTCAAAGAAGGAAATGTTTTTTTACTGGACATATGAAGCCAGGCTAGATGCCTGCTGTGGATCTTCCTGGCCTTGGTTTCATTGAATCCATCATCCTATCAGAGCATGAAAATATTTCTGCTTAAATGCACCAGCTATGCCTAACAACATGAACTTCAGTGGTCCTCACCTCCTCCAGCTGCCTGATGCTGCCAGTGCCAGGTTATTTCCTAAGCTCTGTGGGAGGCTGTAAAAGGGAGTGACTGTCAGCACAGGAAGCTATAGGGGGCAAAATTTGGTAGAAGGTCTCTGATTTTTCAAAGAGCCCCTAGGTTCTAGGGAAAAATCAGGCTGCCTATTTTCCCTGCCTAACTGGGATTTCAACTAAACTTCAAATATAATTGTCAAGGAAAAGCTGGTGTCTTTGTTATCTGAGGCAGAGCCCTTGAGACTTCTCACGTCTGTATTTTGCTGAAAGGCAGTATCTTCCCATATGGCTCAGGAAAACAAGTCAGTCAAAGCAAAGACTGAAAGAATCATAGGATAGCAGTGGTAACATCTTCTGCAGAGTTTATAGTGACCTCATTGCTTTGCACTGTGGTTTAGTTGACTGTTTTGAAAAAGATAGAGTGAATAAACCAGGGGAAAACGGGCAGCCCATCAATTTGAGGAAAAAGGAAAGAAAACCAGTTCTTGATAGGAGCTTGTTCAGTGCTTTCTCTGTAGAAATAAAACCTCCCCACCTCTCTGCAAAGGGTGGGCTTGAGCTGGCAACAGGCTGGGATGTCTCTGAAGGTGAGAGACAACATGAGCACTGCTGCCTTTGAAAACACCTTTGTGTCAGCAAGAACTGGAGCTCCTCTGCCAAAAGGTAGGCTGGTGTTTCACAGAGTGAGTGATAAGAGCAAGTGGTGTGCAGCTGAACCAGGAGATAAGCAGGTGTCTGCAATGTCTTCTACGTATCCAGGTCAGGATGTGAAAGGGGGAGCTATTTTCTCAGTTGCCTGTAAGATCCAGAAGCAGCATCTGCAAAGCAGAGGTTGTGTTTGGTACGGTACCATCTACACTGGCTGAAGTCTCTTTTTCTCGAGGTGATTCACATAATCTACAGCCTCCATCCTCCTTTCCTTCTTGCAGAGTCCCAGTTTCCAAGCTGTCAGCCCCACCACATAAAGGAAGACGCCGGTGCAGTGTGTTAAGACCATGCTGAACCTTTATAGTGTAGAATAAAAATGTAAAGGTGAAATGTACAGTCCAGGGCTCCCAGTTCTTTCTTGTGTGCTCCTGGGAATGGAATTTTTTTCCATTGGAGTTGAGCGGCTCTAAAAAGCACAGAACAAAAGCTGATCTTAGAAGTGATCCGCAAAGGGATAAATGGCAGGCTCACTCTTTGTTATTCATGTATGGTGCTCAAAGAGCACTTGAAATGGTTGAGATTTTCTGCTGAACATTTTCTCTTTTTATAATTCTACTTGGGTTTGGGGGAGTTTTGGGTATTTGTTTTAGCAGTGGCTCAAACATATGTCCCTACTGAAAAACGTTATGGCTGGCTGGGAAACCCATACATTAATGACATGAGGGGACACATGTGAGTGAAACAGGCAGAAATGGGAAAAGCTGCGTGGTTTGGGGATGATAGCCTCCAAGAAGCAGCCTGGCCTTTGTCTCTTACTTAATTTTATTCCTGCCTGCCCTGTGGTCTGTGCCATACGATTTACTCACTGAATCATGCTCAGCAGCCGTATTCACAAGCTGGCATAAATTTATTTTCGTCTGCTGGCCAATTACACCAACTGCCTCAACTGTTGTTTATTTTCTTCTGTTGCATCCTCTTGAGTTACTGTTAACAGTGTCCCTTTTGAGTAGAGATGGGCTTTTTGGCACGGGAGACCTGTCGGCCTGCCAAGCTAATGGACCATATCTGTTATCTAACTAGTTGTAAAGGCTCCAGTTTCAGGACAGCTTGCAGTTGCTGTGGCCACCTGTAGTGCATTGGCAGGGGTGAAGGCCACTGCCTGTGTGGGACATGTCACCCCAGCTCAGCAGTGTCCTTTGGCGCTGACCTGCCTTCAGGGGGACACTTCTGGGCTTTGGCTTGGGGATCAACTGCCCTTCTCTGGCTGAGAGTCTCATCTTCCTGGGGCTGGGTGGCACGAGTCCAGCTGTGCCAGGAGAACCTCGCTGCCCATGCGAGGGACCAGGATGTTCCCTGCACACACCTACTTTGGAGGCCACTGAGGGATCACAGGGAGGCTGTGAGAAGTAAGAGTCCTGAAAGACAAGAGCCCTTGAATGCCCAGGATTGGGGAAGAGGTTCAATTAAAGGAGCAATTAATCAGCCTGAAAAGCAGATTAGGGTAAGGACATCTTTCATGCAGTGCAACTATTACTCTGTCCCATTTTGAGAGGCATCTCTAAGTACCAGTAATAGCAGACAAGATTAGCTCCTACCTTTGCAGGATGCTTTGGGCACACAGCACTTGCACCCTGCAGGATCTCCTCTGATTCCTTCTCCTAGCTTTGTAGGATGTGCGGAATTTTGGCCAACAAAGGCTGCTAGTGCTTTGCCTACGCGCAAACCTGGGCCCAACTCCACTTAAATCATCCCTGGCTTGCAAAATACTCCAGCTATCTGAAAATGGCCTGGTTGCTTTGCTGTCTCTCTGGTTCTATTTATTCTATTTGCTGTGGGTTGTTTACTGCCTGCCTTGGAGACTCATCTGGGAATTGGAAAGCTGAGCCATCTCCTTTCTTTCCCAGCAGTCAAGGTATCCCTGTGCCAGCAGAAGTAGCAGAGTGCTGGAGGACTGTGGCCTCCCTGAGACACAACTATAGTCCTACACAGCACTGCACAGAGATTGTGTGCTGATGCTGCACCTGGGAGCGTGGGAGGGGGTTTCAGATCACAGCCTGCATTTTCAGGGCTGAAGTCAGGAGAAAAACATTGCCTTGCTGTTTGACAGAGCATCTTTGAACTGTGCTTGCTCACCTGTGCACTTCTTGTTGCGTCACAGGGATGGGTTTTATATTCACCTTTTGCACCAGGGACCTCATAAGGGCTTTTCCTGGGCTTGGCAGTGGGCATGTTCTAGCTGGTCATTTTTAACAGAGGGGTCCTGGGTAGAGTAAGAGTTCCTCAGCTTCAGCTGGGGAAAAGCCTTTGCTGTTCTTGTAGTTGATGGTTGTTGCTGAAGCTGTGGGAGTGGTCTCAACTCTCCAGGCTCATGGAGCAACAGCTTTGCTAGTAAGCAGGGAGATGAGACCTGTGTTGTGGCCCACTTCTGTTCCCTTTGGGCAAAATATTTTTTAAACTTTTTTCTCCCCACTCAAGTCCTTTGGCCTTTTGTTTATCACCCTGAGGCCCCTGTCCAGAGCATTGGTGCACAGGCTTACCCTGTAGAGAAGGCTCAACTTTGTACTTTGTCCCAGATTTTCTCCCATACCCTTAGAGAGAAGAGGAAACACATAAGGTTGGGTGGCCAGTTCCTCTCCTCTCCAGAGGCGTTTGGCTTTTATCTCCCAGATGGGCCATCCAGTGCCCTAGGGCACTGATGGCAGTCTTGGCCTTTGTCCCCACTGTCTCTGCCCAGTGTCTGTGACAGTGACAGAAAACTGCAGAGCTGCCCCAAGAGGGGTTCCTTGCTGCAAGGAGGTGCCATGGCCCCTTACTCCAAGGAGGAACACGCTCCAGTCCCAGAGGGAAAATGTTACCTGAGCCTTGTGTCTTGTATGAGGCAGCACTGCTGGCAGGGTGAGCATGTGGATCTTGATGGCTGGTAGGGTTGGCATCCACTGCAGTGAATGAAAGGGACCATGTTCCCTGAAGGACTTTATTGTCCCAGGTCTGGAGGGGAGGGTGAAGAGACACCACTGGTGAGTGATTTGGTTAACATGTTCGTGTCCTTGCAGAGCCTCCAGATTCCTGCATATGCTCCAAAGGTTGTTCTTGGGCTCATAAGCCAGGGCATCACAAGCAGGTTTGCCTGTTCTGAGGGAAAAGTGGCTCTTGTGTTTGGAAACCAGGGTTTGTCTCGTATTTAAAAAAACTACCTAAACCCAGAGCTCTGCGTGCATGCCTTTGCTGCAGGAGCAAGGGCTCTGCCAGTGCCACAGCAAAGGCTACTTCCATGCAAATGCAATCTGGACAGGGCAAAGTCTTCCCACAGCTACTTGGCAGCATGCCTGAGGTTTGATGCCTAAAAGCGTTCACAGGTGAGCACAACAAGCAAACTCAGCAGCCTTGAGGAGTGGGATTTACATTCTCTTTGGGTGACTTTTATGAGAAACCCTGTGCAGTACCACAGCAAAAACACCTCATTCTTAGATTTGCATGACATCCATGACTGCTGGCCTGGAGGGTTGGCTGCATCCTTTTACAGGCCACAGTTTCAGGGTGCATTTGCCTTTGCTTGGAGGCCTGTGACAAAAAGCCATGCTCTGAATGCCTCTTCTGAGGCATTTGGCTTTCCACTCCCCAGCGGGTGGAAAGACGTGCAGGCAAAGACTGGCCTCGTGCTGCCAAGTTTGGAGTCATTTCCTTCTCCCTAGCGCTGGAGGGTGTCTGGAGCAGAGGTTGTACTTGAGGCTCATCCGTAGCCCTCAGCAAACTTTCCATAAACAGGAAAGAGCCCTGGGGAGGCCAACAAGACAGAAATCAGCCCCGCTCTGATCTTTTGTTCTTCCCCTCCCCTTTTGTCTTAAAACCAACAAGGCGTTGCTTGATTTGTTGCACTGAGGGCTGCCAGATGGAAGTGAAACTCCTTCCTCCAGAGCCCGTGGCAAGGCTCAGCCAGGCCTGAGGCACCCAGGGAGGCTTGAGGGGTTCAGCTCACCACACAGGCATGGCTGGACCCCTTTCCAGCTGAGGATGGCCCACCTGCCAAACCATGCCCTGAGTGCAGCTGATGTGCTTAGGGAGGACAGTGGGTACCAGCACAGTCACTGCCTGCAAGAGGGATTTGGGGTGCAGGGTGCTATCAGCCTTCTGTCGTTTTCATTTTTTTCCCTTCCATAATGTTGTCACTGTGAAGGAGAGGGAAACATTTTGTTTCTCAAATATTCTCTCCAACCTTTCATTGCAGCCTCCATGAGTGCCAGAAGGTGGTGGGGAAGTCCTTCCCTGTACTAATGACGTTTGTCCTGCTCAGAGGGGACAAAGGGCCCAGGACTCCACTGCAGAAAGCAGCTCTGTCAAACTAGATCTCTCCAAAATGGAACAAAAATGGCTGCTCCTCTTCTGTGGGATCTATTCGCAGCCCTTTGAGATTTAACAGGACTCTGAAAATAAGAATGGGTGAGAAAATGAGTGGTGCAATGCAGAACTTGGCCTGAAGATTGAAGATATGGTGTAGTGATAAGGATACCTAACTGGAACAAGAAGTGTGAGCCAGGGCTCTGCTGTGTGCCTGTATTACCAGGTCTCGTTTCTCTTCATCTGGTCTCTTCCTAGTCCCACAAGTCTTTCCTGTGAGAGTACCTGCCTTGATGCCTTGATCCTCTGTGTTCAAGACACCTTCCAAACAACATGGGGATTTAAGTGTTTTCCAGCTGGAGGAGGAACTCTTTTCTCATGCCCCAGGTAAGCTCCTTCCAGTGAGCAATACCTCACAATGCCTCCTCCAGCAGCTGTTTTCAGGTTCTGTAATGCTTCAGCTGACTTTCCATAACTCACCTTCATCACTGGGGGCTGCACCCACAGAGAATCCTGACTACTCTTTGGCAGCTGGAGTACCACTGAAACCATCATGGGAGTTTCCTTCCAAGATTCCTTCTTTTCCATCCTGCACAAGACCCCAAGGGAGTGTGTGAGCACTTGGATCCATTACACACCTGCAAGGCACTTGGCTGTAGAGAACCACATCATGAGGCTGTTATACCCTGTGTGCACCTCAGTGGGGGTGAGGTGGTTAATGACTCCCTTGTAAAACTGCTCCATGTCTGGGTGAACTGAGTAGGTGTTTGAGAAACAGCTGAGCCAGTTTCCCCTGTCAGGATGGGATTGGGTGCTGGCCAACTTTCCTGTCACACTCTCTGCTTGCAAAACTTTGTGGGGTTGAGTTTTGGTTTCTAGAACTTGTCAGGCACAACTAAAACATGGAAGTGGCATTACTTGGTTTTGCCAGACTCTCCAACAGGCCTCTAGTATTCTGTAAGAAGCTGAAGTCAAAATACTACTGTCAGGAAGTTGCCATCTGTGACTTACACATTGATTATATCAGAAGTAGAAGCCCAGATTCATTTGGATGATGCTAAACATACCCAAAAGCTCATAGGTCTGTACGTAGTGTCTGGAAAGCTGGGCTGAGCACTGGTGGGAGCTATGAACCTGGTCATTTTGGCATCCTAGCTCTTCATACTGTAAATGATGAATCTTCCAGTGTATTTAAAGTACTTTGTATGAAAGACTTTCTAGAAAGCATTGTCCATCAAATATGAATTTGTTCAGCTGTCATAAGAGCACTTGGCAGTTCAGGTTGCCTCTTATGGCAAGACATGGCCCAGACCTGGAGAAAGCTCTTTTGACCCAAGAGGCAGACTGCTTTTCTTTCACTGGATTTATTATCTGGAAACAGTTACAAACAAGTCAAATTTTGTGCACCAGCCAAAATTTGGCCCATGCAATACAGTGTCCTTTCCACTGCTCTTGGTGCCCAGATCTCACCCTCTAGGTTGGTGAACCTGACACATCTCACTCTGACATTTCTGAAGAGCGCAACAGAGACTTCCAGAGTGATTAGTTCTCTTACAAGAATGGAAATAGGAGTTTCCATCCACTGATACTATTTATAAGTAAATAGTAACAGCCTTAAACTGAAATCCCTGCCATTCCTCATGCTAAAGACTCATAATAATTCAAAGGCTACATGGTTGTTCAGTCTCCTTATGGGATGCAGCTTGTTTTGAGCTGTTTTTCTTTTATTCTCATCACACTTGAGCACCTGTGAATCAGAGATCTGTCTCTTGGTTTCTCCCTTCTACCTCTGCAGTCTGAAATTGGGGGTTCTGGTAGACATTGTCACATGTATGTAATATGGCCACCAGAGAATGACATACATGAGTGGTGTCAGGCTGCTAATTGGCCTGTCCTCTGCATGCATTATGGGTGGCATCTGGTTGCACAGGTGTGCATTGTGAATAGTTATGCTTTTTGCAAGGAATCTATGCCAGGGCCAGGGGAGAGTAAACCTACAAATGGAGTAGCCTGGGTTTGGTGTCATTGCACTGGGCACCATCCCACCATCAGCTCTTTGCAAGCTGAAAAGTTCATGCAGTCAGTTGGCACACAAATGCTACTCCAGGTCTGATCAGTGTTTCTCTTCATGTTACCTTTTGTAGTTTTGCTATGGAGAAATGTTGTTCAGGCAGGGCTGACTAAAATTTCCAAAGGCTGTGCAATGGACTTCTAATTTTGTTCTCTGTCCTTTTCTGATAAATTCTATTGCTCCCTTTTCCAAAGCCTCTGAGCTGGAATTTTCAGACAGTTATTCACAATTACCTCAGTCCTTTTCCTACATATGGCTAAGATGATTTGTCCCACATACATTAATCTCTGCTTGTAGACACTGACTTTTAAGTGTGGTTTCATTGCCTGGTTATTCAGTGTCATGGCATCTTCCCACAATTACTCACATTCAGGCTTAGATCTGAAAATCTTGGATAACTTTTAGTACTTGAACATTGGTCATTTCACCCATCGCTCATCCCCTTTCCAGATGACTATGATTGCACTAAACACTTGAAATTCCAGCACAACTCAGAAGGTATTGAGGGATTTTCCAGAAACTCTTCTTCTATTATGTATGTCAGAATGTGCATATAAGCAAAAGTATAGACCCATATGCGTATGTTTGTATACATACCATTATTTATTCTTCCTTTAACTTCTTATATTTTAATCTGGTATGACTTTATGATAATCCATAACAATAATTTCTTTAGAGACTTTGCCAGTTGTCAATGCTTTTCAAAACCCAAATGCAGTGAATCAATCAAACTGCTCTTGCCCTCATACATGGCAAACCTTCAAAAGATAGATTTTTGAGCTTTACCAAAACCATATTGGCTTCCATTGATTGATTGATTGATCCATTGAACAATCTGTTTACAGAATCACAGACACACTGGTGGGGAGGGACCTCTGGAGATCTCTATTCCAAACTCCTATTCAAAGCAGGGCTCTTGGCCATAGGAAGTCAGGCCAGTGCAGCCTTTGTGTGGAGAACTCTTGGAAACCTCCAAGGCTGAAGTTTCTACCTCCTCTTCAGTTACAGATTCCGAAGATGGCGGTCTGAGCCTTCTGGGCTGCAACTGGGAACCTCTTCTGCTACCCTGTACTGTTGTGCCTTGCTCTCCACCACTATCAAGAAGAGTTTGTTTGCATTACTTATTGCTCTTCTTGTAGTAGTTTCAGTTTGGGGACTTTCCATCCTTGAAGATACTTAAAAGTGGAGCAGACAGCTCTAAAGGTGACCCTGTTTCAAGCCGGGGTTGGAAAAGGGATCTCCAGAGGTCCCTTCCAACCTAAATTATCCCATAATTTTGCAATTAAGCTGAACTCTAATAGTAGGTTCCTCCACAAGAGACATCAGTACAAGGTGATGTATTAGAAGGTGTCATCTTCTAAAGCACAATTCTGCCATCCCAGGTGTTGTTTGGAAATTTTCCAGGCAGGTATACTTGAGAATCCCTGGGATTTTAGAGCAATGTGAATGAGCATTTCCTCCATATATTCAGTTAGTGTTTCTGGGATGTGTCTGTCTTGAGAAAGAAGCTGTAAATTGATAATTCTGCCATTCTCTTATCTTGGGTTGTCAGTCCATTATTGGATCTAGTGCTTGTTATAATAAAATGGTGACTGGAAAACAAAGCTGGTGTCAGCCCTTACCAGCAGGGCATTCTCTTGAAGATAAAGAGCTGGGAGGCAGCAGGGCAAGAGCAGAGAATCCTATCAGAGCCAGCAGCAAAGCACTTAAATGCTGAAATAATTCAGCATCTGCTCAGAGCAAGAACTATCCATATGAAAGACACTGATCTGTCATAGATTTCAAGGCTGGAAGGGATTATGAGGGTCTTTCAGTCTGACCTCCTACATGGTTCAGACCATAAGACATCATTTTGCATCAAGCTCATAGTTTCCAAATGAGCTTGTAATAAAACTCTTGAATGAAGGACTGAAGGATCCCATTTTTGGGAGATCATGATAAGGTTATACTAAGAACTGGAAAAAATACTGCCTATTTCAGTTCTTTATTTCACCTTTCACTCTCTGGCCTTTGTGTTGGTGGTTTGTTTTGTTGGGTGGGGTTTTTTGTGTTTTTTTTTTGTTTGTTTGTTTTGTTTTGTGTAGTTTTTTGGGGGGGTTTTGGTTTTTTTGGTTTTGTTTTTGTTTTTGTTTTGGTTTTTTTTTTTTTTTGATTAAGCATTCCTCTGCTGCCAGGGAAAGTTTAGCCTCCAAGAACAATTTTGTCCAAGTTTCTTACCTTTCTCAATACCCTCTATGGAACCCTGAAGAACTGTTTCTGGTTGGGTTGTAGACATTTCAGAGAAGAACTGTTTCTGGTTGGGTTGTAGGCATTTCAGATAACCTCAACCCTAGCTTGTTTCTGCTATCAGGGGTCCTCTGTAAAACAGAGATAATATGCCTTCCCTCTCTTTCACAGGTGTTGTCTGTTAACAAAAAAACCCCAACAAACCATTAACATTTCTCAAATGTTATCGTGGGCAGCAAATATTAAGTCAGTCAGAGATCACAGGCTGGATATTGCATTCCAAAGCATGGTTTAGTGCAGCATCTGGAAACCAAGTCCTCTGATATTGCTTGAAGATATGAGCTGTATTTTCATATGTGGATATTGGTGTTCTGAATGAAAAGACATCACCTGAAAACAGTTGTGTGCATCAATAATTTGATACACATAAAGGAGAGAAGGTATTTGGTGAAAGTAGGGGTTAATAGTTTCAGTTGTAAGGGACCTTGGGATAAGGCAATGGAGACCTTGTTAAGAGTATTTCTCATAGGAAAAGGCTTATAAAAATGTAAAAACAGAAGCTGGTCTATTTGAGTCAGTTAATCTGTTTACTTTAGATGGGGCTTTTACTTGTAATGTAGCCAGTCATCTCAGCTATCAGCCACACCATTTACAGTCAAAGGCTAGACTGAAATAGCTCCTAGGTCCTTCTGATTTTCTATTTCTGTCAACGATCTACTTAAATGCTGACTATGTCCCACTTAGGATACTCGGATCAGTCTAATTGGCTAAGCATCATTTGGCTGCACAGTGGCGGGGGAGTGGATCACCTCTATATTTAAAATGGACATATCCATGATGTCCTTGTGGTGGGTGGCTGTGGGCAGCCCTGGCACAGCCAGTTGCAGAGTCATGGCTGAGGACTGACAAAGATGCCCCACTTCAGCAAACGGGTGGTGCCTCCCTCACTGTTTGTTGCTCTGTGGTGCTTGAGATGCAAAGTGGGATGAGTCAAGAAAGTAGATGCTCTCTCTGCTGTCTCCCATGCTGGGGTCACCTTGCCTGCTGAGAGGCCACCAGAGATGGATCCAGCTTTCCTGGTGATGGGGAATGACTCAGTGGTGTGAGAGGGCTCTCAAGCACACGTCAGGGAGCAAGTCTCTGTTCTTAACTCAGCTGTGACCATCTCCTGAAGGCCCAAGGAAGTGGTCCCTGTTGTCCACCATTTTTGGTTATGCATAAGTGGTGTGGGTGGCTTTATTTATATAGCGCTCCAAACACATGTTGTGCTGAGCTGGTATTTGGGCTTGAGCAACAGTCCAGAAATCCACCCACATTTCCATACAGAGGGACTGAAAGGCTAATGCACTTGCTTTTCTCGGCTACCCTGTTGACAAGTTATCAGCAGAGCTGCCTCCAACTCTGTATTACAGAAATTATTTAACCTCTGTGGCAAAAACATATATTGAATTAGAAATATGAGACTTCTTCCAGACTATTCTGAGGTGAGGCTTCAGTCATAGGCCTTATGTGGCTGCTGTAGATCATTTGCAGGTTTACACAGTGGTTCAGCATTAACCAGCAATTAATTGGCTGATTAATTTCAGCTAAGTAGAAATGCAGAAGTGGTTGAGTCCAGTTATCAGAATGATTCTCTGCTCACTTGCCTGTGTAGTGCCAGAGTCTCACCTTCTGACTTTCAAACTTTAAATACCATGCAGGAGGAGATTTTTTTAGATCCTCCCAGAGTTCCTCTGGTTGTTTATGAGGTTGGTTAGACTCTAAAGAAAAGTTATGAAAAAGGAAATTTATTTTTTCTTTTTAAATGTAACCAGTTAAAATAGGCAAATCCCGGGAGGAAGTAATTTGTGGGGAAAGGATTGGGCCAGATGTGTGTTTGGGAGCTGTTGGGCACATCAA
Source organism: Pithys albifrons albifrons (assembly GCF_047495875.1). Taxonomy (NCBI): domain Eukaryota; kingdom Metazoa; phylum Chordata; class Aves; order Passeriformes; family Thamnophilidae; genus Pithys; species Pithys albifrons. Next base: position 68,610,579 of record NC_092462.1, read on the forward strand.
GGGGATTATGCTCAGTGGTATTGGGTGCTCACAGTCTTGGCTTTTTTTATGAGCACATGCAGACAGACTATACAGACTTCCTTAATAAAAACAAAATTCCAGCATCACAGGACCAGACACAAGAAAGTCCTGGTAGTTTGGCCACAGGTCCCATGTCAATCATAACTGACCATGGCAAAACCAACAAATTATTTGGTATGTATTACTTTAATTAATTAAACATTGGGAAACCCAAGTCATAGTCCAGACCTCTCCTGGGTTAGTAATTGTAAAAAAATGCTTTGGCAGGGTCATAGGTAGCTAGAATTGGTTGTTATTGGTCCCTTGCCTTGCCTTGCCTTGCCTCTTCCTTTCCCCCTTCCTTTCCTCCTTCCTTTCCCTCTTTTTCTTTCCCTTCCCTTCCCATTTTCCTTTTTCCTTTCCTTATATTTTTTCCCAGTGAAATAGGTTTTGTAAAATAATTTTTCCCTTTGGCAATTTTTGAAGAAAAAATAAAAGGGTGTGGCATTCCCTTCTCCCATCCCCTCCCTTCCATCTTGGATTTCATTCAGCAGTGCTGTGATCAGGATAATATTTTGTCTTTGCCAAATGGGAAAATTTTGGATGCCAGTGTGGAATATGTGTGTGTTTTATCTCTTCCTTCTGATGAGGACATGCCCTATGTCTTTGGTAATGGTATTCTTCCTGTTTTGGACTTTTCTGGTATCCTGTTAGCAATATACTGTACAATGCTTTCACTAAGTGTTAGTTACAGGCAGTATGCAAACACATTGTTTCTCAAAAGCTCTACTTCTGATACAAGACAAAAGAAATACATGAAAGGGATAATAACCCCAACCCATGCAGTAGGCAAACTAAACTCCAGGTGCTTGCTTTACAGCAGTAACTTTCTTGGTGTTATCTCACATATCACTCCAGCAGCATTAGTGCAGGATGGAAAAGAAATAGAGATTTCAATTTTATTTGATTATATGATATGGGGAAAACTTGTGTGGCATTGCTGGTTTGAATTTAACAGCGCAGGCTCAGCTGAAGGGGTGTTTCATTGCTCATCACTGACCTGCAATGCAGCTGAGGACACAGGAGGTCCGAGCAGACATTTCTCCTCTCTCTCCTCTCTCAGAGAAAGCAAAAACATTTGCCAAGGAGAACTGCACTCAGAAGAAACATTTGTGAAGATAGCCTTTCTTTGGGTACAGTTTTGGTTCTAGTGTAGCACTCACTTCTAGTGGAGAAGGTACTCCCACAGCTGCCCATGAGAGCTGGACATCACAGAGGCCCTTAATGCTTGCTGAAGACTGTGGGTGCACCTCATCCAAAACCTTATTGCATTTTTGATCCTTTCCCATACAGTGGTGGTTGGGTGCCCCTGGCACACCAGCTGCCCTACAGGTCATGGGATGTTCTGGCAGGATGGGTGGTCACCAGGTGAACATGCTGAAAATAAATAAATAAATGCCTGGAGGGTGTATCAAGTTCAAATCGCCTTGTGTGTGACAGGGAAGAGCACGGCTTGCAGAATGGACAGGAACAGATTTTGTTTAAATTTAGCAGCAGTGTTGTGGTTGGAAAAGGCTGATGAGAACTTGGCACTTAACTCCTCACCTTGTACTGCTCCCCTCAGTAGGGCTGTCAGCCTCCAAACAGAGCATTGCCTGGGCAAACACCCTTTAAATAACCTCTTCCCTCCTGGGATCTGTTTTGCTGAGCCATTCTGGTTTCTTGGCATCCACAATAGCCTCTTTGTGCTAACGTTTTAGTATGTGGAGGGGTCCAAGTTCCACATCAGAAGCAGGGAAGCCATGAACTACTGTGAATCTCCCTGTCAGGCAACCATCACCTGCATTTTCTGAGTGTGTGCTGTGACTCCTTTCCCACCCCATAGTCCAGGCAGGACATGCATCTGGTCAGGCTGGCCTACCATCTCTTGAAGCCAATAGCTCCAGGTACCATGAAGCCACCTTGCAATGCACAGGATCTGTTCCCACCTTCCTCTTCTCGCCCTCTCCCAGCCCTCTCACTACATAGGGCTAGTGGGATTTGGGTTTGTTGACAGCTGTTTATCTTCTCAGCACCACTTCCCATGCCAAAACCCTCTGTCTTCTGGGATGTGATGTCTCTAAGCAGCTCTATTGCAACCTTAGGTCAGGGAAAGGTGGCAACTCTGGATTCCCCATGACTACATCCTCTGTGCAGGTCTGTGTACTTAGAGTACGTAAGGGAGGTTACTAGAAACGGTGCTACCTTCAGCCTCCTGTCTGTAGGGAAATGGAGGATTCCCCAAAACTGGTATTTTGTCATTAAGTTACAGGGCAAATAGCACCTTCCCCAAAACTAGGAGAATGTCATGCTCATCTACAGATCCTGCTGGGTAGCTGGGAAGCCAGCAAAGAGAAAAAACCTTATTCCCTATCCATCCTTCCCACACCAAAGGAAATAGTCCTTTCAGTTTTCTTATGCTGGCACAACATAAACACCAGTAATGTAATTTTTTTCTAGTTACATCCTGAGCCTCTGAGTTCCACAACAAAAATGCCAGTGCTGTCCCTGTCATCACCTTCTGGTGCTGCAAACCTGCTGAACTTGGCTGTTGTCCCCATTGCTGGGATGGGGACAGGGGTACGTGTTTGCGTAGTCCTACATAAACCACATGTCAGTTCCAGAGGAAAAGAGCAATGGATTTCACTGGAGAGGAGTGCTGCAGACTCTGTCAGCTCATCATGGTCTTTTCTACCCCACTATGTTTGCTTTATTTCAAATAACAGAGTTAATGACCCTTCAAATGAGTATTTACAGATTCTTTTTCAGCTTAATTGGAAAAAGTATTTTCAAAAAGTTCTGTACCCCCGTTTTGTGAAGCAACAATCTGTTTTTTATCCCTGTCCTTCCACATTACATACACCATGCTCAATGTTTGTTTTCTGCCCTTGGGATTCAACTGCAGAGGATGTTAAGCACCCTGAAGAAAGAACCCTCTCTAGGTGTCCTCCATGCTGCTCAGCTCAGGTCAGCAGGGGTTGTAACAGAGATGGAAATGAAATGGACCTTGAATGCCCTCAGTGCTGCAGGTATCTTTAGACCTTCTTCCAGGAAAGGAAGGAGAAAGCTTGGGCTCTCCTTTCTATGCTAAGATGAAACCAAAATGGTGCACTGAAAAATTCAGAAGAGCTTCTGGTCTGAAGTTTGCAGAAGCCTAATGCTGAAAATGTGAAGGTTTAGGGCAGTGTTTTTGTGCACACTGCAGTGGCCAGGAACTGTGTCCCCACTGAGGCAGTAGGACTGAGTACCAGTAAACTGTGTATTGTAGGGGTTGAGAGTGGCTAGCAATGTTGCTACACTCCCATTTTTAAGTCCTTTCTTCCTGTCTTAGTCCCTGCACAAGAGATGACTTCTGGGGAGAAGATCTCGTTTAAGACACGCTCACTTCTAAATGAAAGCTCTGAGATTACGAGGAACTTTCTGGTCGTGGGAACCTTTAGACAAGGATATATGAGCCTCCCCCTCCTGCCCTGGCAGTGGCCCCAGCTCCAGTCACAGTCCTGCAGTGTGCAACCACGGCTGGGGCAGCTCGTGACTCCTCTTGGCCATGAACCTCAGAGCTCATGAAGGTGAAAGGTGAGCATGGAGCTCCAAACATAACTTTGCCTTGTGTGGCCCCGATGGACATAAGGTGGGCAGAGCTGCTGGAACTTCCTCCTGCCATGATCTTGGAGGAGCAACACCACAGTGAAGTGCCCTGGCTTGGTGGGGAATGGCACTGAGAGCTGTTGGCCACCAGAAAAGAGACAGAAGAAAGGAGACCATCTTTCCAAAATGGAGCACCTTGCAGCTGTCTGTGGTGCTGCCTTGCAGAAGTGGTAGAGTATGTAGGAACTGCTGAAAACAATAGCACACTTGGCTGGCTGGCAGGCTAAAACTTCAGCAGAAGCTGTGATTATACTTGTCACTATCTGTTAACCTTCAAAACAGGTGTTGTGTGTTTGAAGTGCCAAAATGGTGCTCAGGCTGCAATCTGTGTGTGATAGGAGCATGGGCTGGAGGAAGGGCTGGGGGCTTTGCCAAGTGGGCACGGGCACAGGAAAGGGCAGGCAGGGATGTGACGCAAATGGACTTGGCTGGCTCTGGAAGGGGGAGCATCCCCCGGCAGTGCTGGGACTGAACAGGACACATCCTCAGCTGATGGCAGACGGTGCTCCTGTGAGGACTCTGGGGAAGGGACTCCTCTTCTGTAGGCTGGTTTACCAGTTGAAGTGCTTGGGCTAGGTTTATTAAAGTTCTCAGGTTACTGAAATCTGGAGTAATAGTGGGAGGAACCTTGACTTCTGCCACAATCCTGAAGTTTTAATTGGTTTTAGGAATTAGGACTATAGTGCAGCCTCAGTCCAGCTCAGTGTCTTTCTTTAATGTGGTTGGGATCTGTTTCCTTCTTATAACAGCCATAAAAGCTGTTAAATTAATAATAATTTTCCCCAGAAATAAATTAAAATGAAGTATTTCAGTGAAAAAAAAAACAAATTAAAAAAAGTACTTTCTGTTTTTTTCTTTCAGGGAGTATTTACATTATTAAATATTGTGATGACAAGTGTCTTGGGATCTTGCAAGGCTCTGTTGTTAAGTAAGTCAACAAACAATATAACACCTGGCATGTGTGGAAGGTGAGTGAATGATGTTAAAATGGGAAGATTAGGTAGGGCTCTGTAGAATGCCTAAATAATACGAAATACAAGACTTCGGAGAGAAATGTCAGCAGTGAAGATCAGAAGATTGTGAGGTGTTAATCACTGGCAACTGGCACTGCTTGCAAAGCAAAAAGACTGTCAGCCCACTTAAAAATCTCCTTATCTTGTCTAACTTAATGTCATTAGCTTTAAAATCCAAACTCAAACAGGGATGAAAATGTGAGTATACACATGTATGAACAAGATAATCTTGTGTCTGAGTTCCACCGTGAGACTCCTTTAAATGCAATCCTAGTCAAGCTGATTGCTTTTTAAAATTAGTATACACCTGTACCATGCCCTTGTCCCAAATAAGAACAACTCAGAAAGGTCTCCTGTGGATGTGCATGACAGTCATCAAGCAGAAACAGCTGATTGTTGACATACTAACAGGTTTTCTCTAATTGTTGATGAAACTCCAGAGTTGGTAGTTTTTTTTTCTCCTGCTGCTCTTTATTAAACAGATGTTGATTTGGGTGTGAAGTCCGCAGGTGTGGAAAATCTGTTTTTATCATCAGAGGTGGTGCTGCAGGGTGTTGTCTCGGTTTGGGGTCTTTTTTTTTTAATATTGTGTTTTGGAATATTGCAAATTACAATGAGATAAGTGAGTCCCTATAAACAGTCCCTTGGCAGCATATCTTGATGATCAGAGATGTGATGCAAATGTGCCTTTTCACTTCAGGCGTTCTCAGACCGTGCACCTCCCACCCTGTTCCTGCAGGTGGGGGAGTTCACACCGAAGGTTACGGCTCAGGGTGACCTGAACGACATTGCTCGTCATTTCCTAAGCTCTCTGCTGCAGGACAGAGCTGGCTGTAGTTTGTCTGTCTGGGCAGTACAGTCCCAGTCCAACGGATTTGCAACCCCTGGAAGCCTGGCTCAAATGCAGTGCTATTCCCCAGATGGAGCTGGAAGAGCACACAGAGCATTTGGGAGAACACTGTCCTTTTCCTTCCTTCAAAAGAGCCAACAGGCACTTCTAGAAGTAAGGAAGAATAAATTCTCAAAGAAAAATGAAGGTAGAGAGATATCCATGTAAACAAAGCTTTGGTTTTACTTATTCTTACTTATTTTTGTGCTTGCAAAAATCTAGGTGTTGCTGCTCCCATCAACTGTCAAGCTTTGAGCGGACAGAACTGTGAGGTGGAGAAGTTCCCACAACGCTGAGGAGCAATGGGGTCTTTGAAAGAACACTTGCTTTAAAGCAGTGAACAATGCCTTCTGTAGGATGCTGGGGAGAAATTCTGATACAGAGAAACACAGACTGTATTTCCTTGGAAAAGAGAGCTCTTTTTTCCTCCTGCAGATTGCTGGATCCATTCTCTGAAAAATTAGGGACTCGTGGGGAATTTAACCTGCTGGTCAAAGTGGGTGTCTTCTTGAGGGAAATAGCTCTCCAGATCTCATGGGCTGTGTTGATTCTGCTTTCACTGACCACAATGGATATTTGGACTCTTTGCTATGCTCTTGTGTCCTAATTTGGGATTTCAATCCCACTCCTGAAGTCACAGTTTTAAAGCAGGTGCAAAGGTTCAGAGATCAAAAGTGAGTTTTGTCTCCATATGGTAAAAGGGCTGTTGGGAAAGGCAGAAATAACTGCAAAAAGCAATTGGCAACATGAACCCCAGTCAATCCCTGAGTTCAGTAACCTGCTATTGCACTCTCCATCTGGAAGTGGTGATGATTTCAGAAAGTTCAGGATAAAAAGGGAATTTATATTTTCACCTTAAGTAATTGATATGCCTTATTTTAGCAGAGAAATGAATGATATATATATTTTTAAAATAGCATTTTGGTTATTTACGGAGATCCTGCTTCATGCCTGTCTCTGATAGAAGACAGAAAGTAGGTGGAGTTGACTGTTTCTCTTCTGCTTGTTTTACAAATTCTTTATTTACTTATATTGGGGGCTAATTACTGAAGCCTATATGAAAATAGAGGTGAGGAGATTATCAACACTGAGTGTCTGCAACTGTTCTGAATTGCACAGCTTCAAAGCTTTATACCATTGTTAAAACACAATATTAACAAACAACTATTACTTTATCACCACAACTAACTAAAAACATACAGATTACAGCTGGTGATTTTAAATTTAAAATCCGATCAAATTGTACCAGCCCTAATAAGGATCTCTTTCATCCTTTTAAGTTTGATAACAAATGTTTTTTCAAAGAAAAACAAATCTGAATTTGTGTCACATTTTTCTAACCCCCAAATCTTTCTTGCTTGGGAAAAATAGGGAATATTTTCATCTTTTCTGGAGATGAGAACAAGCAAAAACAACAGGTCTTGTTTGTCTCTGTCTTTGGCAGTGATTATATTAGTTACTTTTAGAAGCTCTGTTTTCCAAAAATTCTTGCAAAGTATTATTTAGAGTACTTCCTTGAATTTTTTAGTCATTAAATCTTGCATAAAATTCTCTGTTATTACTACCCTTAGTAAGTGTCAGGCTGACTGATTTATATTTATTTGATCATTTCCTTTACCATGTCCAAACACTGCAACAGTATTTGCTTTCTCTCAAGTTTCTGCCACTTCTGAGCCTGTTACTAAAAGCAGCATCCAGAGGAACTTCCTAACCTGCACTTTTAGTAATCCTGGTGCCACATATCTGGTTGTTAAAATGTTACATTAGTAGTGACTGGTTTACTTCTGTTTCAAGTATGGCTGGAGTGGAAAATACTCACTTTTTCCTTGTAATATGAACACGTCTCATTTTTTCCTGGGCAGGGAACAGATGTATTTGTTAAAGACTTCTGATTTTCTGCATTTTGCTGACTACTCTGGTGCCCTTACTATTCATGGGCTTGTGGTATTGGTAAGGTTACTCTTGGTCCCAGTGGACTCAAACATCTGTTCCTTACTGGCTTTTTATTCATCTAAATGTATTTCCTTGCATCCCCTTGCTGCCATATTAATTTTGTATAGCTCTAGGATGTATTTTCAGTGTTTACAACATCTGTCTTCTAAACATCCATCCATTATTATTGCTTATTTTGCACCCTTTTTTATCCTAGATTTTTGAACCATGCTTCTTCACTTATAGTTTTAGTTTGGTTTTGTCATTATTATTTGGTTCTTTTTACATGTAGCTAAATAATTTTAAACGACTCATTATAGGCATCACCTTTAATCTTCAGTCCTTCCTTACAACTGGCTTGTACTTGCTTCAACTTTGTGAAACTGGCTGTCTTGAAATGCCATGTGTTTTTAACTGGCTCAGACAGGGATCAAACATAATCTCTTCCACCTTAGTTACTGTCAACTTTTACTTCTTGGTTAGAAAGTTGTCATCCATGATTTGTAGAAATTCCACAGGAGTTAGTACTGCTAGCAGAACATTTTGTTATATATCATCCAGAGTCAATTTTCCCATGACAGTCCTGCACCCATGGTAGATAAATGGCCTTGGAGCCACCCCACGTAATTTGAGGGTGGTTTAACACTGGGACAGGCAGCCATTATAACCTCATTCTGTACTTTACCCATCTGGACATGATCAACAAGCAGTCAAAATCATTCGCCCCTGAGCCATCGCTGCTACAGAAGAAATTTGCACACCTGATGCTCCTCTGGAAGGTTACGGTCACTGCCTCCATCTCACTCACTAAAGTAGGTATTTGCTCTGGATTTCATTATCATGAATCAAAAATAACAATTGGACAATGAATTTTAAGAAATATTTCACAAGTGTTGATGAGCATTTAAAATTGTTCTTTCAAGGTTATACTTTTGAACCTAAAACCTGTGTTTCCCCATCCTCAAAATATAATTTTGTTCTGCCACCTGATCTATCTTTTAATTTCAGTTTTCTTTTAAAAGTTGTGAATGAGGGAAATATAAGTCCATTGCTTTCACATGGCTACTTTCTGAACTGTGCACTTGCAGACTTCAAAGAAAACACATGATAAAAAGGGAAGCAATGACAAGAACTTCAGAGGCTCAGTTCTAGTTGTTATGACAATTGACATCATCTCATCAGCAAAGGCATAAAGAAACTCTATGTAGTCAGAAAAAATATATTAAGAAATCCAAGTGATCCAGAACAAGAGACATCCTTTTGCATTCTGCTTTCAGTTACTTGTAAGCCAAGGCTCTCACCATCTTTTTGGGTTCAGCAGACCTCACAAGGTAAAGTTCACAGCACTTCAGTGTCAGCATTCAAAACTGCTGGTCCAGAAGGGTACACAGGGAGGGGGGTGACATCCTTCAGAGCAGGAGACCCCATGAAGACACTGCTGTCCTCTGGGTGGTAACTCTCAAGGCTCATGCCCAGGGGCTAAATGTAACTGAAAGACAAATATTGACCTTCGCCAGAGTTTGGAGAAATTCATGTGGGTATTTCCAAGAGTTTATGAATTAACCAGAAATGGAGATAAGTCCTAGGCTATCTATTTCATCAGCTAAGAAACTGTTGACTGAAGCCTAGCATGAGCCAAGTACCTACATGCACGTTGTTTCAAAGAATTAATCATGTCTTCAGATGTGGAACCTGTTAGTTAGTTTAATTACTGTCCATTTTTTTTCCCCTTTCAGTAGCTAAATGAATCCAATGACAATTCATTTTTTTAATAGATGAAAGAGAAGCAGGCTTCAAAACAGATAATGAATTTCTTCTAACTCGTCTGGAGCCTGAAGAGCCATAATTCTGATTGATCAGATATGATCTGCTTCAGAGAGGCACCAGATGTGATCCAGATTTTAAATAGATGCTGCTACTGTCAAAATGCATTCGCTCCGTCCTGATATAACAAAGTGAAGTCCATCTGTCTGGAGTTGTGCACTTTTTTTAGTGGTAATAACAGTTAACATCAACAATAAGCTTTGTCTCATTAGTATCACATAATCCCTACTACCAAGTCCCCAGTTTCTGGTCCCCATATTATCTGCCATGGAAAAAATAAAGACCACAGCAGGAGCTAAGAAGGTCAGTGCATTCTCAGGGTAATCAGCTGTAGTAAATTCAATTCTGACAAGACAAGGCTTGCAAATGTCTGGGGAATTAAGGGATCATCTATAATTTCATATGTTGAGTGGGAAAGTGTCCTTCCAAACATTTATTAATTACAGATGAGGCTGTGTATGGTGATCATCCTTCGAGAGATTTCTTCTGAAGCAAAGCAAGAAAAATAGATTTAACTGTTTGCAGCTACTTCTACAGAAAAACTACTGATCTTTGCTCTTGGCCTTAAAGTAGTTTCAGTCAGTATTCCTTCTCTCCTGGTGTTTATTGCTCTGTCTTAGCAACGGATGTCTGTCACCTTTTATGAAACTTTTTACATAAAAGTTTCGCACTGTAATCAATGGAGAAGCTTGCATTGGCTTTAGTCTGGCTCAGAGCCACCTCTCCAGGCTTTGCAGTGCTTAAGAAGTAACTAGTAAAGAACAACAGACAAAAGAGCTTCGTGTTTAGAACTGAACTTTTCACTTGAAAATCTTGGAGCACTTCAGAAAAATTACTCCCCTTTGAGGTCTGTGTTGTCCTTTCTGTTTTACAGATGAGGAAATTAAAGCACAGAGAGGTCAGAAGCTAATGCTTTCCAACTTGGGCAACTGAAGGTAAGTGCTTACATCCACAACTTGCTTTCTTAACAGGAAGTCCTCAACACTTTCACACTCCTTTTTGCACCCAGTTTTTGAAAGTGGGACATATTTTACCCAAGAGATCACCAATAGTCATCAGAATTTCTGACAAGGCCAATAAATTGCCTTAAAAATAAGATATTTAAAGTGTGTAGCTCATTTATTTCACTTCATAAAACCAAGACTGAGGAGGAGAAATTAACACAAAATCCATTAGGGGCTAAATATCTAGGGAGGAAAAGAGCTATTTAAGTAAGAGAATAAACCTGCCATGGGAACGGAGTGTTCTCAATTAAACACAAATAAACATGGATTGAAAATTAGAAGGAGGTTTGTAATGATCAGAGGAGTGAGATCTGGGGGCAAATGGGGGGCTTGGGAACCAATAATGTCACTCTGGTTGGGGAGCTGGATCAGAATACACGAGGAATGAAGGGATGCTGTATCAGCACTTACAAGGAGCTGGAGTTGGTGGTCAAGCATGTCCTTCACCATGTTGTTTTCACAGTATTGCAAACCAGTTCCTTAACCCCTGGACACACATAAATGCTGGGACAAACTGGTGTTCCTCCTTTCAGGGGCCTCTGGGTATTTCTTTAGGGTTTAGGCCATTTGGGTAGGAAAATGCTATTGCTGCCACAAGAAAATGAATACCTGGTGATATCAAATATCCCTGCAGTGCCTCATATGCCAGAATGCAGCTATTGTATGAAGAATTTTCAGTTCCTTTTTGTGCCTGGCGGCTGATTGAAAGTTCATATTATTTATGGCAGAAAACAGCAGTGTACTTTTGAGCCTGAGGAAGCTGGGAAAGTGCAGTGGGTGTCAATCAATTAAGCTATTCAACTTATTTATGAAACAGGACAAAACAATGTCTAGGATATGAATTCCCATCTCAATGGGATCCCCCCTGATATAAAATGTCAGAGCTGAAAAAGGGTCAGCTCATGACCCTTGAATATTCTTTTAAACTATTTGCAAATCAATACCTCTTTTCTGGATTTGTTCAGGGACCATCGTTCCCTTTTATTATAAGTCACGGGGCATAGACTGCTTATCAGGGAGTATGGAGACAGATCACTGCACTAAAGCAGCAGCTGGCTTTGGGGACTGGGCCTGACTCTCATTTCCTGGGGGGGCTCACTTCACTCTGCTCTGACAGCACAAAGGGTTTTAAAGTGGGTATAATTATGGTTTTCGGTGGCTTTTGGGCTCCTTAATATCTTCTGCAAGAGCAAGGAAGTCAATCCTTTGCCATGTATGCAGTTGGGATTGTCTCCCTCTTAACTAGTGCTTGTATCAGCCATGAACATCATCTTTCGTTGTTCATTCCACATTCTTTGTGTCAGGAGGTCCTTCCATGTCCCTGTGTATCTGGGGTTTGGGTTTGCGGTCACCAGTTGTCTCCCTCTCTCTGTTAACAGTTCTGCTAGAAATAACCTGTTTGGTACAGGTAGGGCTTGAATGGACAGATGGCCTGATCCTCAGCTGAGCATCTGGCCTATTAAGCTGTCTAAAAAGGCATCATCTTTACAAATCCCAGTCTTAATCTTATTGCCCACTGTGTGACCTGTGGGGGTTTCATTTCAGTGCCAAAGAGGGGAAGAGGAGGAGAAGGAGGGCAGCTGGAGGGTCCATGGAGCCAGAGGGAGGGAGGTGCCTGCAGGGCAAGTTGGCTGAGCTGAGTGTTGGGGTTGTGACCATTTCTCACACTGAGGAGTTGGAGAAGGTCACCAGTCCTGGCTTCCTTGGGCTCTCCTGCAAGGAGGACGTACACAAAATAAATCCTTGAAAGAGCTGGTCTAGGACTTTGGGTGGTTTGCCCAGGGGACCTCCCATTGCATCTTCTCATGGTATCTTCTTTCTCCATGCAAAAACATGGCATCATCCTAATGCCTTTCAGCAGCACTTCGACAAGCTCAAGTCCAGAGAGGTGAACTGAAGGTAAAACAACAGAAGAAATGTCCAGTTGCCTACAATAAGAAGAGAGCTTTTTGCCAGAGGAAGATGAGGAAGACCACAGTTTGCAAGGAAATCAGTCGTTCATGTCAGTGATCCCATCTCCTAACAGTGTGCCATTCCTCATGGGAAATCAATGTACACATTTCTTGTCTAGAAGGCCAACAGTGTGGTATATCCATAAAACCTCTGTGAAAAAAAGGACTCCTACTCTCGTTTTGCCTTTTACAGAAGACACCTTGAGGCAGCTATTTGATAGTGTTAATAGCAAGTGAAAAAGTGAAGAATTTCCAAGAAAGCTGTACTTGCAGAGTACTGAGTGACCTGAAATTGGTATTGAATTCAGCTCTGATCCTTACAGCTATGGACTGGTTTTGATGTAGATCAGGGCCAAATATAAAATAATTTAGAAAAGTCTTGGATTACATTCTTTTAGAACTAAAGATATTAAATTGATTATTTGAGTTGCCTGAGATTTTCCCTTGCAAAATTCAGACTAATTTCTTAAAAAATGAATAAGCACAGATGCATTAAGTGCTTTATGGTAACTAAGTATAGAGATGGTCCTCTTCTGTTCTTCAAATCTCTTTTAATGTATTTTTAGAATATTAAGGTAATCTTTTTTTCTTCAACCCACTTAAATACCTGGAAGACTGAGTAGTTTTGATATTTTGAGTTTATGTTGCTGGAAAAAATGTTTCAATGAAAGTTCCTCTATGTCTGTAAAAGAAAACTCGGACACTACTTCATTTGCAAGTTTGTTTGCACTCAGTAAATCTGGTGCAGGCCTGTAATGATGCCTGGTAGGAAACATGATAAAAAAAGCCCCTAAAGAGTCTCTCGTTGTTTTGGGTTTTTTTTAAAGAGGGTTTTCCTTTAATTAGTGAAGCTTGGAGAATTTGCCATTCGCTTGGATTTAAGATGTGCAATGAAATCCTACATCAAACCAAAATGGTCCAAAGGAAAATGAATCCCTAGCCATGAGCTGGGCTGTAACACAGGCTTCCTCTACTTATTGTAGAGAGCCACTCTTTAAGCCAATCCTTCCAAATTCCTTTGTTTCAAGCTTTCATCTAGCAAAGTTTTTAGAGACATTCTTAACTTTAAATACATATAGAATTCTGTAAAATACCATTCAAAAAGACTGTTCACAGATACAGCTTAACTCTGATATGCATAGGAAGGTGCTACAAGCATATTTCCCCAAAATAATCAACCAAAGTGTTCAGGATCAAAATAAAAAACAAGCAGTTCATTACCTGTCAATCCACAATTTAGGTAAAGAAAGAAAGTCCAGAAGTAAGAAAGAAACATCTAAGTTCTAATATAGGCAAGTAAACAATATATTTAATATGACATTCACTGAAAAATTTTCCAGATAGCTTTGTCATTGAAAAGTGAAACAAATTTGGATGAAAACATCTCAAAGACTGGAATATGAATATGAGAAAAGAGATTTCCAGTCAGCCTGAGGTTTGTTATTAATAGGCACTTGCCACACAATACTTCTTAGAAATAGATTAGGAGTTGAAAGTTCACCATGATGTAGCTATGAAAAAAAAAGAAAAAGCTGATGAATCGCAGTTGCTTCCATCTAAATAAAGAGTAACTAACCAAGGAACCATCTGTCGGTGTATGATTACCAACTTTCTTTTTGTCTTTCAAAACAGCCTGAGAAATCAAGGGCACTGGGAGTAGAGGGGAGAGCACACACACACTGCAGGCTTGCCAGCAGCCAGCCCCAGAGAGTCTGAGCTGATCCTTGCCTTTTTTCTCTTGGTGCACTAATTTCACACTGCTGGTCTTCATCTGGCATGCCTGTGTATTTCAAATACATGCTAAACACTAACGAGGCTTTTCTGCAGCAAATGTGGCTAATTTTGGTATAGTTGGGAGCTGAAAAGTAAAACTTTTCTGAGAGAGGAAAACCCTAAAGTCCTCTCAGTTTGTGAAACCAGCAGAATAATATTAGTTCATTTTTCCCCTCTCTTACTGAATAAAGTAAAAGGCCTCCGATACCCTGAGAAAGCATATTCTTAATGGTTTTCTTAAGGCTGAATGCCCTACTAGCAGTAAGAAAGACAAAGAAGTAAGATCTAAGGCCTTTTAGTCTCTAGAAAACTACATAGGTTTTTTATGCTGGAAAAATGGGGGATTTATTCCTTTTTCGGTCACATAAGTTCAGGGTCAATGTACAATTTCTCTTTTTGTTTCTATTCCAATGACCATCTATTTTGGGGTGTTTTATTCCCCCAAACTCCATCTGACTGATCAAACTCACCATATCTGGCTCTTTGTTGCTGAAGGCGCTTTGCAGTGTCTGCAGCTGCGTACCCACAGGTCACACAAATCCCAGCACCCACAAACCACCCTCCCTTTGTGAAGGAAGACTGATGGACACCAATAGATTTGCCAGTGAAAGGTCACTCCCATCATGGCCAAAATTTAATTTTTTTATGTTACATTTTTGCAAATCCCCTGCCCATGACTCCATCCCTTGCCCTCCCTCAACTCCTCCAGCCATTCTCACGCCCCAAGTACCCTTGTCTCAGGCTCCCCTCTCAGCTTCTTTCCCTGCTCCATTTCCCCTTGTCCCCAGCCCTTAATCCATGCTTCCCACCTCCGCCCCAGTGTCTGGCATCAGGTGGAAAGGCAGGTGATAGTAAAAATATTTATGTCACTAAGTCTGCACTTGGAAATGTTTCCTGGTGGAGTTGCCACACTAAAACAAAACAAAACAAAACAAAAAACACAGTAAAAAAATTCAATCCCCAAATGCATGTAGAAATCCACCAAGTGGCATATTTCCTTTGCATGGCCATCAAAACAAAGACTCTCTCTGAATAATCAACAGTAAACTCCAGGAGCATGAAATTGAACGGACCAGAAGCTTCCAGGATCACCTACTGGGTGTATTTCTACAATGGCAAGCCAGACAGCAGTTACTGTCCTACAACTATATGAGTCAAGCAGCTGTTTTACATGAACATCTCATCAGTTCAATGTGTTGGTTCCTGACTCTTGCCAGGTCTAAATGGGAACACTCCCACTGAAGTTCCTATTTTTTGTACATAATTTACTGATTTACATGTTAGCATTGCACTGGCCAGTGAATATCCAATGGGCACAGATCTAAGCAAATAAAACAATTTCCAAGGAGCTCTAATAAGCACCATCCCACTGCATGCCTGGAAATTCTTTTAGACTCATTAAGCAGTCAGCAAATAAGACACATTTATATCCCATTAAAGAGTAAATTGGAAATACTGAAAGGAAACCTATGCATGGCTGTGATTTGTCAGAGAGTGTATTAGCAGGAACAGCCACAGTATGTGTAGCAGTTGGGTATGAGTTAAAGCAGGAACCAGAGTGAGAGGGACTATTTTAAATCATGTCTATAAATACTCTGAAAGTACATTTAAAACCATCAGCAGTCACAGCCATCATTGACTCTTCCAGGAGGAAGTTGCCATTTGTTGCAGAGCTGCTGTTGCTTTAATTTGACACTCAATATGTGTTTTCCCCACAGTATTAGATGTCTTGGTCTCTGTCCAGGATGCATTTGGAAAGGAACTGATCCCTGTAGTTCCTATGCAACGATGAGATTTACTACTTAGGTCGATGCGTATCTTCGGTGAGACAAATAAACATAAGGAGCATTAATTAGGGCTGCTTGCTGAATTTAGATTGCATCCACACAACCTGATACAGTGGCTGGTGGGGCCAGGCTGGTTCACCCAAGGTCTCACTGGGTGAGATAGGCAGCAACCAGGGCCTGGATCAGCTGTGGGATGAAAAATAATCAGCCCTGCTGATCTCCTAGACAGGCTCTAGATTGACTTTGGGAAACTCCTTGGAGTTTGTCGGAATTTAAGGAATTAAAGGATAAAACTCCAACCTTTTCTGGATAAAGAGAGGTTTTAGATGATCTAAGGACATGTCAATAGGCGAGAGCTTCTGTGATATTAAAACTGATGCTTCAACACACTGCAGTAGTCAGATATGCATGTGATAACTGAGTTATAAAAATGCATCTTTAAAATATTTTAAAATCAGTTTTCTATTTAGGGAGGTTGGAAGAGGGGTCCATAAGTGGTTTTGATTTCTGTTCACAGTGCTGCATTAACTGTGGTCTCTAATGAGAGAGAGCATTTCAGCATTCCAGGGATTTCAGCGTTGCTGAGATTATGGAGGGAACGCAATCCCTTCATATCTTTGGGAAGCCAAACGTGTGAACCTCTCTTGCTCCAACATCCCCCTTCTACAGCCCACACAAGGACCAGCATAACAGACTGAACTCCTATAAAGCTTCTGGTTTTTCTGAGTTATCCTTTCTGTGGGGCAATGGTGCTTTTGCTTTCTATGTGAGATGATTTTGCCAGAGCAGATAAATATATGTTAAAGTTTTAAACACTTTGTTTTTACAGCTTCTCTTTTGCCAGTGTCATGTTAACTCACTGCAGACTTTACAGAGGTGGCTTTGGGAAGTGTTGGTTCCTGTGTGAGCAGGGAGGAGGAGCAGAGCAAGACCTGCATCCTTTAACTCTGCCACAGTGGGTCTGCACAGGCAAATGCTCATCCTTCCTGCAGAAGAAAACCAAGTAAGTCTTCAGCTGACACTAAGGTATCCAGCGGACTTGAAAACTGGAGGGCAAATTATTGTGACTTTCCTTCAATAATAGGGGGCAGAGATAATTCTGTAATTCCCTATTCTCCTCTCTCTGGATGGTCCCTTTTCCTTTGCTATTGGAAATGGATATGGGATTGAGGCCCACCATTTCCCATCCTTTGCTATCACAGCATGTCAGCGACGTGGGATACAGATGTTGCTGATTTCATCTGGCATATCCCTGATATAGAGCCATTAAGGCTGGAAAAGACCTTAAGATCATCAAGTCCAACTGTTAACACAACACCACACTGTTCACCACTAAACCATACCTGTAAGTGCCCCATCCACACACCTTTTGAACACTTCCAGAGATGGTGATTTCACTGGTCCCTGGGCAACCTATTCCAATGCCTGACCATCCTTTCTGTGAAGAAATTTTTCCTGACATTCAATCTAAATTTCCCCTGATGCAACTTGAGGCTATTGGCTTTAGTCCTGTCACTTGTTACATTGGAGAAGAGACTGACCCCCACCACTGCCTAGAACAGGGAGACAATCACTGCTCTGGTCCTGCTATACAGGGCATATCCTCTGTCTGTGAGTGCTGAAGGATTGGGAATAACTAAAATGCTGTGTGGTGGATAAAGCCTTACTGTTTGAGTGAGGCCCAACATCTTGACAGGTTTTCTCAGCATGACCAGAGGTGAGAAGCTGCCCTTGTGGGCAGTAAACATCTGAGCCAGGGGATATTGCTCATGTTAAAAGATCCACTTCTACTCACTGGGAATAGCCAGAGGGTAGGGTAAGAATAGGAGAGTCCCAGAAGAATAATTTTAAAAAGGAGAATGAGGTCACATTACTGAGGATGAGATCAAGGAATAAAATAAGCATGTAGGGCAGAAAGGTTGCTGTGCTAAATGAATTACAACCACTGAGGAGTGTTAGGAAACAAGGAGAAAGGTGCTATAAATACAGTAAAGTAAGAGAAAGACAGCAGCAGGCATAAGCCCATTACTTAATGAGGAACAGGAGAAGTACAGATGACCTAGAGAAGGCCAATATATTTAATGTCTTTCTCCATAAGTTTTCTCCAACAACAACAACAATAAAACATGTGTTTCACTGTGATATAAAGGAAGCAAGACACAAGACAGAAGAGGAAAATATCAGACAAGAGACAATGTGATTAAACTGAATACATTCACCAGAGGGTACAAGGAAAAGAGACCTGTGAGGAGTGGTGTTCCTCAGGGGCTGGTATTGGGACTGGTGCTGTTTAACACCTTTGTTGGTGACATGGACAGGGGGATTGATGCATTCTCAGCAAGATTGCCAATAACATGAAGCTGTGTGGTTAGCTCGACATGCTGGAGGGAAGGATGTCATCCAAAGGGACCTGGGCAGGCTTGAGAGCTGTGTTCATGCAGACCTCACAAAGTTCAACAAGGATAAGTGCAAGGTCCTGCACCTGGGTCAGGACAATACCAAACACAAATACGGATGGGGCAGAGAATGGTTTGAGAACAGCTCTGGAGAGAAGGACTTGTGGGTGTTGGTGGATGGGAAGCTCAGCATGACCCATCAATGTATTCTCACAGCCCAGAGAGCCAATCATGTCCTGGGCTGCATCACAAACACCAGGTTGAGGGAGGTGATTCTCCTCCCTACTTTGCTCTCCTGAGATCCTGCCTACAGTGCTGTGTCCAGCTCTGGGGTCCACAGCATAAAAA
This sequence comes from Pithys albifrons albifrons, assembly GCF_047495875.1. Lineage (NCBI taxonomy): Eukaryota > Metazoa > Chordata > Aves > Passeriformes > Thamnophilidae > Pithys > Pithys albifrons. The sequence goes on from NC_092462.1 coordinate 68,629,184, forward strand.
GGACATGGATCTGTTGGAGTGAGTCCAGAGGAGGCCACGAGGATGCTCAGAGGACTGGAGCTCTTCTCCAATAAAAACAGGCTGAGAGAGTTGTGATTGTTCAGTCTGGAGAAGAGAAGCCTTCAGGGAGACCTTACAGCAGCCTGCCAGTACCTAAAGGGCTACAAGAGAGATGGAGAGAGATTTTACAAGGGCATGTAGTGATAGGACAAATGGGAATGGCTTTAAACTGAAAGATGATACATTAAGATTAGTTGTTAGGAATAAATTCTTCAGTGAGGGGGTGGTGAGGGACCAGTACAAGTTGCCCAGAGAAGTTGTGGATGCCTCATCCCTGGAAGCATTCAGGGCCAGGCTGGATGGAATTTTGAGCAATCTGGTGTAGTGGAAGGTATTCCTGCCCATGGTAGGGGTGGTGGAACTGGATAATATTTAATGTCTCTTCCAAACCATTCCATAATTCTATAAAGCAGGCAGCTTTGGGGTCCAGATATAATCTCTGTCCTCAGAGAAGAGAGGGATCGGGACCTGGAGTTACATACAGCAGTGAGCCCCAACACTTACCAGGAATGTCATTGCAATAAAAAAAAATCAAACAGTACATACCTAGAGATCAATGCAGCAAAAAGAAACAACCAGTTGGATTTGCTGAGGAGTAAATTTGTCTCACCTGTCATGTATTTGTGAGAGAGTTAGTGGCTCAGCGTGGTACATCTCAGTGTGTACAGGTCTGAGTGTAGTAAGGCTTTTGGTTCAATGCCAGTCCTGAGAAACGTTTGTCTGAAGTAGATCTAGGCAGGAATTGAGGGCACCTGATCTAATCCAGTGGCTCTGCCACAGCTTCTCTCTTGGCTTTGTGTAAACAAAAGTCTTGGATGTCTTGGTGGGAGGGATTTTGCTGGTAAGTTAGGGTGACAAAAGAAGGGAGGGGGAGGCATGTCAAGGCCTTTGAAGACAAAGGAAAAGGAGATGTTTTTCAGTATTCCCACTTTCTAGTACTTTTTTCATCAATACCTACGAATCCTACCACCAGCCTTCTATTTGCAGGTTAAAAATGTTCAAAACATTCTCAGATTTTCATTCCAAGAGCAGAATTTTGTTCAGGGTTTGTGCAACTGGAGATACACATCACAGAAAGACAAGAATCTGCACATTCAATCCTGTTTAGGATTAATGTGTACACAACACCCTGTGCACATGACAGCATATATGAGTTTCATGTGTTGTAAAAGCTTTGTTGTATGATCAGAACCTGATGTATTCGTCTTATGGGCTGGTGTTACTCTTCTATTTATTTGGTCTAGGGAAAGGAAAAGAGAGAGGCAAGTCTTCAGGGGCAGTGATCCTTTCTTTATTGAAACCTGAACAGAAGGAGGGTCTTTACTTCCAAGAACTGATTTTTTCTTTTTTCTTGTCACACAATGAGGACTCGGAAAGAATAGGTCCTTGGAGCTAACAAGGTTGATCATCAAGGAAACTTCTGTGCTTTCTGAATCCTAGGGCTGTGGAAAAGATTTAGTGCTTTACTGAGCCAACCTTTGGAAGCAGAAGTTATGAAAGCTCAATTTAAAGGCTGATTTTAAAACTGGCTTTGCACAGACATTTTCTGCTCTTCCCCTGAACAACACAGCATGGACCTCTGTATGCCTTCATCTCCTGACGAGCCAAATAATGCCCAGTATTTCCCATATGATTGCAGGAGATGCCTTCCAACAGTCAGTAGTGGGCCCAAGGTTAATGTTTAACATTGAGGGGAGGTAGAAATACAATGGCACTAAATTATGGTCATTATAATAGGTTAAAAGCAGTGTTGCTGCAGAGAAGTCCTGCTGGGAATTCTACACTTGGGGGTGTTCAGTAGAACAGCCTGCCAGAAAGGACAGCAAGAAGAAATATAAATAACTGTACACAGGAGGACAGGATTTGCTTCAGAGGAAAGGGTATTGTGAGGATAGAGCTGGGCTTTGAATGGTGCTAATATGCCGGTATGATGCCCACTTGTGTTTTACACATGTAACATGGTGGCAAGAGCAAAGGAAAAAGCTGTTGGGAGATCTGCTGGTCCCTGTTTTCCGATCTTTTAATGAGATCTACTGGTCCCTGCTTTCTCATCTCTTCATGAGGTCTGCTGGTCTCTGCTTTCCCATCTCTTCACAAGATCTGCTGGTCTCTGCTTTCCCATCTCTTCACAAGATCTGCTGGTCCCTGCTTTCCTATCTCTGGATAAGGTAGCTATTCTGTGGCATTGTACTTTGTCCTGTCTTGATAAAGCAGAGAATGGTGCTAAAAACCAGGTAAAAATACTCATGTGACACTGCTGTAGGCATCAAATTCAGTTCTTCCAAGGTTTCTTTGCACCGCAGCTGCCTTCATGGTGCTCTTGAATGTGTTTACCAAAAAAGGTGACTCCAGTATGGCAGAGTTGCCTATTTGGACACCAGTGGAAAAGCTCCCAGAAGCCAAAATAAACTTAGAAAGACTATAGTTGAGAATGGATTTAAATAAATTTTCTTGATTCCAATGTTTCTGTTCCCAGCCTAATTGCTTGCTGTCCAGGTGTGTGGCTGCTGTGTGAATCCCATAGCTGGGCTCTTTGTGCATCTGAAAACAACAACCTGATCATCTACTGCTGTGTTCTCAGCTGCAGGATTGCAAATCACAAAGGAAGCAGGACCATGGCCTCTGTCTGGAGCAACAGTGCTGTCAAATGTGAGAGGCAGTGTGTGCCAAATGCTTGATGTAGTTGCAGATGTCATTGCAGACCCAGGAAATATGTCACTGATGTCCCTGGAGGGTCAACTATATAAAACTGATGTGCAAAGAAAATAAGCTCTGTCAGTCTTGCTGGTTGCATTTACTTATTAGTTTTAATATTTAAAGTGTGACCTGTGCTAAGATGCTGACTTCTGATGATTCCACTGGAAGAAATAAGTTGAAGCTGGGTGACACCAAGCTATTGCAGCGTCTATCCTCACTAGCAGTGGGCAATACACCACCACCACTACATTGCCAAGTGTGGTGCCAAGCTGTACCAAAACAATCCAGCACAGTGGCACATCAGGGAGTGTTCCAGGACACCAGGCACTCTCTGATGTGAACCACACTTGGTAGTGACCCCCTGCCCCAGGGTTGGTGTACCCCACATACTCTCTTCCTCTTCTGCTAGGCCATATTTCACAAGTCTCATCTTTACCCTCAGATGTGGGGTCTCCACCATTGTCCCATGGAGAGAAAGGATGGAGTTGACCTCAGACAGGAGCCATCTCCCCACTGATGACCTGTGACCACTGACCCCAGCTGAGTTTCCCATACTTTTGGGCCTTCTGAACAGCACAGCTCCTCCCACTGCTGCTCACATAGCAACAAAGCAAAGCAGAGGGTCTGCAGGGGCTGTCAGTGCTGTGTGTAGATAGATACTAATGACTTCAGATGGGTACTGAGCAGCAGATTTGAGGGAGGCTGCAATGACACACCTCCTCAGAAAGGTCAGTGGTACACGGGGCTTGACCCCACATTCCTCGTGCATCCCCGACCCCCGCTGCAGTCAATCAGACCCATTCTGTGGCACCATTAACTTGGAAGATTTATGTGCTTCAGGCAGTGGGAGGAGAACTTGATTTCATTTCCAGCATAGTTTTTTTGCTTTTCTACCCACATTCACGTTAATGATAACAGACGTGAATTCAGCTCATGTAGCCAGGGAAACAGCTCAAGCCTGACTCTGCTCCCAAGCAGATGTGAACTACTGGCATATTATTTAACTAAGTTGTTGACAACTAATGGTCTATTCAGGGAGGGGGGCAATTGATTTTGGATAACATTTTAAAACTGCAGACTCAGCTGAACAATTTATAACCCTAGTGGTGGTTTATTGCTTTGGCAGAGTTAAGTGGATTGAGTGGCCTTAAACTTCCACTGGTTTCTTGTTACCATGATCCATGTTTAATGCTGTTATTGATCTTGATCTATCATTTTCTGAAAATTAAAGTTTTCTTTTTAAAAAAAGCCCCTGCAGCACTGGATGTTATACAGAAAGGTGTTCTGCCACATGCACTTGCAGTTTGGCTTCAGGGAATGTTGGTTGTCTTCACACCTGGCCTATTTTTGGGTGATGCTGAGTTGTTATTCAGTTTATTGAGCTGAGCATGTTATGCAGTTTATTGAGCTTCACTCCTCCTGCAGCAGAAGCAGTTTAGCCCTGGTTGAGCATGAGCCTGCACTTTTAATCCAGGAATTATTTGGAGAGGGTTGAATTTGCCTGAAAGACATGAAACAAGGGTGTGAGCGTGAGAACTGACTATCATGTGAGAGATGCAGTGAGAGTCATTCCAGGGCAGCCTGCAGTTTAAATCACCCTTTCCTGAACCTAGATTATCCAAAGGCAGCCCTTCTTTCAGTTGACTTCCAATTAAGTCCTTTATTCCAGAAAAGGTGGAATCTTTGGCATCAAGAGGAACTAAAGGAGAAAACCTCCCTGATGAAAGTCAAGCCACCTAACTCTGCTGCCTGAGCTCTTCCCTTCTGCACAATAAGGATGGTAAAACTCAGCTGCTTCAACATGTTGTGAGGATTAATGGACTAAACAGGTCTGATCCTGTATGAATTGAAGGTTGCCTTTTGCAAAGTGTGTTGGACATGGCAACTCTACTTGGTGGTAAATATCCAGTCATTAATTCTTAATTTTTATTCTGAATAGTGAGTTTCTTCTAAGTATATTTTAGGACTCACTTCACGGACCCTGGGACCGGGTACGTAAAAGGAACCAGGACAAATGTAGTCCTTCCTTTCTGCCATGTGAAAACAGCTGGCACTTCAAACCTTTTGCTGTGTGAATCATCTTCACCACTCTACACCAGCTATAAGGTATTTGGTAAAGGGCATTATTGTGTCCATGCTTTCAGACCATCTCCTGGGGAGCTGGCTGGGACCTTCCTTGGTGCCTCCAGGAACAACAAAATAATTGTCTGCCCAGAACAACCTGTGTGACTCCCAGCAGGATGCAGGCAGGGAGGAAGGACAGGTGGATCAGCCCAGGGCAGCAAGGTCTTGGGTCACACAGACAGTGTGAAACTTCACCCCAAAACCAAAAGAAACAACACAAGGAGAAACAGGGTGGACCATGGATGAACTAAATCAGTCAACGCCATCTTCAGCTGTGGTGAGTGAAGAAATGTTGTGAAATCTGTGCCTCTGTGCAATATCTTTCACCAGAGCAAGGGATTATCCAGAGACCAAGTAGTCACTGCAACACTAAATGGTATCAGGTGGAAAATGGCAGGCCAACTATTTTTGGGATGGCTTGTATGACTTTCCGAGTTGTGATGTATTTTAATTTTAAAGTGCTTGGCATCACTGAGGCAGGACATATTGGATTAACAATCACACAATTCAAGTGCAAAAGCAAAGCATCTGCTAAAGTAAGCTAGGGCTTTACTTTGAGGTTTATTGGAAAAAGAGCCAAGTCTATAGGATCTAAGGAAGGAGCCCTGCAAAACTGGTTTGGTGTGGAGAGTGCATGAGAAGAAACAGCAAAATCAATGAGGCTTTGCAGAGATCTTGGCAAACCTTGTATTATCTTTTTTTAAAAGGCTCTTTTCTGGGAAAAAGAGAGAATATATACACAATAATGGGTTCTTTTCTATTTTGGATATAAAGTTTAATTCTAGTCATCCCTGTGTTTAGAAAGGAATAGGAGAATTGACACAAAGAAAGACAAAAAGGACAGAGAAGAATGGAGCAACTTTCATGTGTAGGCTGTGACCCTTCAGCTTAGAAGTGAGGTGACTGAAGGCATAGCAATGAAGACACCTAAAATCCTGAACAGCATGGAGAAAGTGAATACAACCCAAAAAGTTAAGGGCATGCAGTCAAACTATCAGGTTTAAAACCAAATTATACCAAAGCACTAATTTTTCACCCAGTGGAATTGTGGAAATCATTGCTGGGGATGCTGTGGAGGCCAGAATTATATAAGAGTTCAAAAAGGCATTTTCAAGGAGGTAGAGTCCAAGAAAAGATATTAAATGCAATGTTCTTCCAGGTTTGTAAATCCCTGGATGACTTCACTTTGGGAGGGTACATCATGGAAATACTTGACCTACATGTGTTGTGTTTACTTTCCCTAAGGCACTGGTAAGACTAGGTGGGGCTTTGCCCTGACGTGAGGTGGTCTCTTTTTGATATTATTCCACATTTTTTCCCATGTCTGTTTAGAATGAAAATGAATGATTGCATGTGTTTTAATCTAAAATTGTAATGCCCTGATTTTACCTGCCTTAGATCAACTTCTGCTTTACCCAGACATTCAGGACTGATTTCACACCTTTAGCAGAAGCAGGGCTCCCATATCTCATTAGCAGTGCCCTTCTTTGCCTTCTAAAAAGACATGCAAATTTAAGATCCCTTTCCCAACATACCCCCTAGAAATATGGCCAATTTTTTTCTTTGAAAGAACTCTGTGTGATTGTCAGTGCATTTCCGAGCCATGGCCTACAGTTATCCAGGGGATTCTCAGATGTCCTGCTCCATTCTACTACTTTCTCCTTAAGTTTTTAGGTCAGGTAGCTCAACTCTGAACACATGCCTACCTTTTTTCTTGAAGATCTGAAACCTTTAATGAGTAGGCCAGATCTTCATCTCGTGCAACTGGCAGAGTTCCACTGCCTGCAGGAAAGCTGCAGTGCTTTATAAAGTATTTCCAAGTACCTTTGCATCCACCTCAACCATTTCCTATGCACAAATGTGGCCAACATCTGTTACAAAAGTGATATTAAACAGCTTCAGGTTAGCATATTTACCAGTGAGAACCTCTTTTCGTATGGGCAAAGCAGGTATCCTTCAAAATTATTTTCTTCTTCTGCCAGTCATCTTAAACCTCTGAGGTGAGAAATGGCTTTTCTTCAGCTGTTTCAGACATTTGCCCCCTGACCTGTTGAAGTTACACCCCTTCTTTATCTTCCTTGATGTTCTGTTCTCTTGGAGTTGGTTCTGATATCTAAGGTAAAGTTTTTTCTTTCGACTTACCTTTACTGACAAAGTCTAGGTAGACTGTTGAAACTGAGCCTCTTTGAAGCTACGGATTTAGCAAGGTTCAAGTAGGAATTGGACATTTTATATTGATAGCAAGTGCAGGGAGAACTATAACTCTAAAGCTAACAAAACTAGAGGCTTGGAAATATTATCAGACCTCATTCTTCAGGATTTAAGTGTTTCAGTATAAAGATTTAGGATGAAATTGTCCTGGCAGGCAGATTATCCCACAGCTGCATGAATTTTCTCTAAAGCATCTGATGCTGGCTTATATGTTAAAAAATGACTTGCATAGATGTGCATTAGGTCTGATCCAGGGTGTCCCTGTTGTCTACTGCCCGATCCATTATTTTAAGCCTCCCTGTAGGAGCTTGTGGAAAACCACAGTGGGACTTTCTTATAATCTGAGACAGACCTCTCTTTTTAAGGAATTGCTTCAAGATTTTGTAGTTGGGAGTTTTTTTTCTTTTTCATCTTTCAAAGCTACTAAAACTCTGCTAGAGCAGACACCAAAAAATTTATTAGGATGTGATCTCAATAAAAAAACTTTTCCTACCTGGAGCTATAATAGAGTTTGTTCATCTTTTGTAAAAGGCAGTACAAACTGGTCTGAGATAGTTAACACTGAGATCCAAACACTAGACACTGCTAGCCCGAAATGTATAGAATAACTTACAACGTGAAAAATCAAACAATAATTTTTCAGGTTAGGAAATATACTTTGTATCCAGTTCTGCTTTAAGATTCTCACTCTTACTTTCTCACATTTCAGATGAAATGAAGGTTAGCAAAAGGTATTGTAGAGTCTCTGTCACTGCAGATTTGGCAGAACAGCTCAGCCAGCCAGCCAGCCATTGGGACAGACAGCCAGGCCTAGGCAGATGGATTATTTAGTTTCTGCTCATAGGACTTTTGGTCCTTGGAAAATCTGGTACCATTGCTTCCAAACATAAACAATGTCAAATAGAGGTACACTTCTTAAATATATTTATTTTTATATATTATAAACTGCTTAATGAATAAAGAAGTATCATGGTAAAGGCAGTGGGTGTGAATGACTTGCATTTCTGATATTGTCATTATTGCCTCTGTAATCCTCAGGGAAGTCAGTCCAAATCTCTGTGCTGTACCTCCCTAGTCATCATGTGAGTGATTCCATTGACGTTTCAGTCTTCATGGCTTTGTATGGAGATGTTTGTTGTGTAAAAGATTCACTGCCGAGACCTCTAGCACCTGCTGAAATGGTTGTTAGGGCCTTTTATCTTAGCAATAAATTTTCTGCTTCTTTGCTAAAGCACTGAAATTTCCAGCAGTAGCTCAGAGACTATCCCAGTATAGGAAGAATTTATTGGGCAGGGAAGGAAGGTGAGGAAGGTAGCAACAAACATGCATCTAAGACCTCTTAAAAAGAGTTATCTTTACAGGATTTCTCTTTAAAATCCCATTCCACTGTACCATGCTCACTTTCTTGCTATAGAAATATTGTTTGCTTCCCATATGCAAAAATCTTCCCTGTGGCTTGACTTCACAAGAGGCTTTCCTCAAGTTTCCCTCATACTTTTCCTACACTAGTAACAGAAGTTGCTGCAAGTTTTGTTTGGTTGTGGTTACATGTTTGGAGGCAGATCCTAAATTGGCAAAGCCTTAGAACCCATGAGGAAGCTCTGGTGATGCCCATGGTTGACCTCTGAGCACCAGTGTGTCTCCATCCCATACTGGGACTGTGCTGAAGAGGCAGCAGCTCTGCCTTGTACAGATGTAGTGGTGGCCTTTTAATATTCACATGGAATAGCAATGAAAAAGTGTATCTAAAACAAGGGGATTTGGCAGGTCATGGATGTCCCAGGGTAAACTGTGTCTTTGCCACTATGGATCAGCCCATGAGTTCTGTCCTGAGTTGAGATGTCTCTTCTGATGCTTTTCTGCTTCCATAAATGACTTCTTTTGCCAGGAATGAGCATTACCTAATGAAAATGATTTCACTAAAGAATTTATAGGGGAGGATTTCTTCTCCTTCTTTCTTTAAAATCTTGAGTAGAGCATTTTTTTTTAATGTAGGCAAGAACTCATATTTATATGGCCATCATCACCCAGTCATTTGCATCCGGGGCTATGTAAAGGTCTCATTCATACTTGACTTGAAAAATTCCTCTGCTTTCACTAACTGAATTTTGCCCAAGCAGATATTTTTGGTCTAGTAGGATCTGGCTTAAAATTCTCCAGTGTTGAACCTATTTTCTACCAGCTCATACATTACTCCTCCTTAATCTTTCCCTTTAAAACAATTATGCATTTTTGCCTCAGGGTCTTTGCGTTGAGTTCTTGCCAGTCCTCTCCCCTCAGCATTTACAGCTTCCTTCTTCAGACTGCTAAGAAGTGCCCTGCCCAGGGCTCAGGGTAAAGCAAATCCTCTCCAGGCTTGTGCCCAAGGCCAGTGCTCCTGCACTTCTGCAACTGCATCATCTTTCAGCTCTCACTTATTAGGAAAAAACAAGTGCCTAGCCCTTAAGTTTGCAAAGAAGAGCTTGAAATTTACTCTTTTACTGTCGTTAAATCTTGTCCTGTTCTTTCATTGCTACAGATAGGCTTGGCTACAGAGTGGTGGGGCTTAGCACCTCCTCTGGGACACTGCAGGGTACAAGGGCCAAAGCTGTCCCTTGCCTTATGGAGTCTGACCACTGCTGCCCCCCTCTCCTGTGCCACTCTCAGGCATAACCCCCTCTTTCCTGAGCTTTAGTTTAAAATCTCCACCCACTTGCTTTTATCTGAAACATGGACCCTTCTGAAGCTTCTCAGGACAATTTCCATGGGAAACATTTGTCTCACAATGGAGTCGCTTCCCATACTTTTGGGAGCAGAGGAGCAATTTTTTTCTCATAAACTGGACTATGCACCATTGTGCCTACTGTAAACCTGTCAGAGGCTGAAGAAGGGCCAGTTGCCTCCAGCTAACAATACCCCCAAGCTAATTGGTAGAAATAATTATCCCAAAGGCTGGAAAAACTCAATTAGAAGAAAAACACATTAAAATATTGTTCCCAGATACTCTATCTTCATTATAAGAGACCACCCATGTGGGTGCTGTCCTCCCACTGCTATACAGAGGTGTTATTTTTAAAAACTAGGAAATTTCAGACAGGATGAGGAAGAGGGCTAAGGGAGTCTTTGGAAAGAGACACAAATCACTCAGTTACTCTGTACTGGAGATAGTGTTAGAGGAGCAACAAGCCATTAGTGAAAGCCAAGTGCCTAGACTACATGTTTTTTTTTAATAATGTGTGGTCCAAAGGCATTGTATTAAATGTAAATGGAGAGGAAAATTATATTCCATATACACCACACTGTATTGTAGTTGTGCAGACAGCTGGTTGCAGCACACAGAGCCTGAACCACCTCTCTGGGGGTACATGCCATCCTCACTGAGGTCAGTATTATTTCTTGTCCTGACAAGGATTCTCTGCTCAAAGACTTTAATTTTTTTTTGTCTGCTTCAAGCAACAGCAGGGGGTATGAGCAGGGCATTTTTCTCAAGTGATGAAGTCTGTTCCCACGGCTGTGGGAAGGAAGATGGAGGGAGAGGGAGCGGGAGGCAGGAACAGGCAGAGGAGTGGGATATTCAGAGAGATATGAACTTTGGCAGGAACATTTGGACAAAGGCACTGGAAGTAGCTTTAAACCAGATATGATGTTTGAGAGCCGGGAGGCAGCTTCCTCTGCAACAGGTCTGCAGTCAGCAGAGAGTTTGTCCTGGCCTGTTCCTCAGATGCAGCTGATGAATTATTTCTCCATATTCCTAAACTTGCAGGCCTATATGGAGGCAAGAAGACAGAACGAAAACCTGTCTCACTCTCCTTTTGTTCGGTCAGCAGCATCTGTGGCTCTGTGTGCTCTGTAAATATCCCTCACAGAGATGTTAGGGAGCCCTGATATGCATGCAGTGAGCTGGAGAAGAGGCAGGGCTGCTGCCTGCCCTGCCTGATCACCGCTGCTCATCATCCAAGCAGTGCTGTGCCTGGAGGCCCTGGCTGGGACCAGGACTCTCACTGTGTGCTCTTATCTGCAAAGCTGCAGCCTGATGAAATCCCTGTCCAAAGGGTTGACTAGCCCAGACAGTCCAGCTGTGGGAGAAAAGAAATACTATTTCCACTTCATAAAGAGAGCTTTTGTGGCACTGAGTTTTTCCTGATGTCAGAAAGGATGTTGTGGCACAGCAGGGAAGAACATCCAGGTCATTGCGTGCTCCTTTTCGGTTAATAGGACACCCTGAATTCATATGCTGGGCTGGTCTCAGTGAGATGGCTGCATGACTTTTTGCCACACAGTTATACTGGGGCAGAAGAAATACCTGAAGATGCTCTCACATTGCAGCAGTTGTCAGGGCACTCTGGTCCCAGGAGCCCTGTTGCTTCTGAAATGCGGATTCTGGCCTCCAGGAGAAGCAGCATCCATGTGTGGTAGGGTGGTTCTGTGCTCTGCTCCTACTTGAATAAGCCAGGAATGGACAATAGGATGTTTCTCATCAATGCCTCCTCCCTGACCTCAGGCTCCAGGGAGCTTCAAACATTGCCATTTTTAAGTGCAGCTTCCCCGTCCTCTCCCATATCGCCCCATCAGGTAGTTCTGACAAGAGATCTGCAAACAGAATTGTAGCATCACAGAATGGTTTGTGTTGGAAGGGACCTTAAAAATCACCCAATTCCACCTCTCCCCTGTCTTGGGCAGAGGCACCTTCCACTAGACCAAGTTTCTCAGAGTCCCATCCCATCTGGCCTTGAACGCTGTCCTTTGGTGGTGGGTAACATCTGACCGCTCCTCCTTGTGATCAAGATTCAGCAAAATTCCTTGTCAGTGAAATGCTTCTATTTTCCTTGTCTTCATGTAACTTGCAGCCTCAAAGTGCATCTTGCCTGTGAGAGCAAGCATGAAACTCCTGGTTAAAAGCCCTGTGGGAAAAGGCTGTGGTTACATGTTCAGGAATTTATATGTAGCTGGAAATGAAAGAGGTAGCAAGAAGAGTTGTGTTGCTTAGGTTTGGTTTTGTTTTGTTTTGTTTTTTAATACAAGTTGGAATTTAATAAAAAAACATTTATTTGAGCTGGAAAACATAAATTTAAGCTGGATCCACATTTTGGATGCCTCTGTTTGCAGATGGAGTGGCTTTGTCATGTAATCTCCTCTCTCTGTGATCAGTAATGACATATTGCTACTGCAGTAAAGAAGAAAGGTGTTGAAAGACATTTTACAACTTAGAAATGGGGAAATTCTTCCCTTCTTCCTCCGTGCAGATATGCCATAATGTGAGCAAATATGGCAAAGTGCAACTATGTGGCACATGCTGAAGCTGAAATCTGCCTGGTTTTCTCCTCTGGGACTGAATTTGACAAGGTCTTACTATTTCAGGAGTGCTAAAATGAAACAGCAATATACTGCTGAGCTTCATCCAAACCCAATTTTATTATGTGAACTGCTTTCATCTTCTGCCTATGCCTCTTCCCATCCAAATATGGACAGAATAAACACAGCAAACCCACAAACTTTGCTGCTCTGCTCAGAGAACACAGCAGCTATGCAGTACGGTCAAGAGAAAATTCAGATATCTCACCTCTGTACAGGAATTTTTGTCTATAGTTCCCAGCTTGCTTTATAATGGAGGGAAGAGCAGTGTCTCTGTTTTACTAAGGAGGAAGTAGGATGAATAAGATGTAAACCCAAATTTTTTAGAAGTTTGAATCTTGACTCCAGTATGGGAAGATGTAAGTGTCTGGATGGAAAATGTGATATATTCACAGATATCCAGTGCTGGAAATCTTTAATAGACATGGCCCAGCCTCTCACTGTGTGGTGACACTGCAGTTCACTCTTCCCAGCTCTGGGAATGTCATCAGCAGGCTTAGTAACATTCCCAAGCTTGCTGAATTCAGTGTGAGTCCCTCTAACAGGATCCGACTTTAGTGGTAAAACAACTCCTAGGTTATTTTGAAGAGAATTGTCAAAAAGCTCTCAGTTTAGGGATTTCTAGATCTCCTTCTCTTTCATGATCCTTCTATAGGACAGTTGTCCTGAGATGGATGTGGAGACCAGCCAGCAGAGCTGTTGGCTTTACAGCAAAAGAACCAACATGCTCACAAACAAGTTCGGATACTGTCTGACGAGTAGTGTAAGTAAATAGGATGCAACGAACAGCAATATTATGCAGACATGCATTGTAGTCATTTTAGCTGGATGAGCTCATTCAGTACCATGGAACAAAATTTTATAATTGCCTGGGGGACATAGTGGGTGCTTTTAAGGGGCAAAGGATATTAATGATGTTATTCAGAAAGATTAATGTCATTATATCACAGCGTCCCCCATGACTCCAAAGAGAACATCTATTAATGAACTTACTTATGATTAAAACATGCTGAGCGAAACAATAGTTAATTGAGCAATGGAAAAAATACAAGGGAAGATTTTATCTTTTATGAAAGCAGATTTACACAGTTTTGCCTGTGACTAAAATTGTCTGTGAGGTGCATAGGATCATGTTTTCAATCAGAGACTGTCATCACCTTTTGGACAGGACACAGGAACTGGCCACTATGGGCTTCTTGCCATCCCAAATTAACCACTGCACATCAGGCACAGAGGAGCTTCACCACTTTCCTCCTTTTCACTGCTGCAATATCTACGCTGTCCCAACTGCTTGGACAGACCCACCAAGGGCTACTGGAGAAAAAAGATCTGAGATAAAGTGTAAAGATATCAAATGTCTGGGGTTTTGGATAATACCTACAGTGAGACATTCAGGGAGTGGTTAACTGAAGGCAAGTCAGGGTGTTGCAGTGCATTTGCTGAGCATGATAAATGGTCGTGTGCCTTCTGATTCCTGGTGGAGGCAGAGAGCACTGGCCAGGCCAAGGAGGGTCTCTGCAGACCCCAGCTGAAGGGACTGACCCCTGAAGGAGCTCAGGACTCTGGACCTTGGTCTTGCTGTAGGGCTGGTAGGAGGTATCTGAGGTGGGGAAAGGGACCTTGCAGGTCCTTGCCAGTGTCCCCTTGACACAAGACAGAGGAGGAGCTGCTTGTGGAGGCCCATCATAAGGGACACATGTTTTCATCTGCACTTCCATTCCTGGATCAGAGGGCTTCAAGAATCCCAGAGCCTATTAGGGTCTGGGTCCATTATGCCGTTTTCTTGCTCATATATAGTGTTATGTGTGTAAGGGGTACAGTTGGGAGGACCCACCTACTCCCATCAGACTGTTCAAACTGTGAAGATGTTGGATGACCTGAGTTTATGCAATCTGCTTTTCTAGGCAAAACATTTTTTGGGGAATCTTTCAACTCTTTTTTATGAGTAACAGCCTGGCAAGATCTCCACTTCAACAAATTGCCTCAAGAAGCAGTTGAAGATTTTACAGAAAGCTTCTGACCATACCTGTCCTAACCTGCAGCTTCTCAAGTGGTTTTTATTATTTCAGGAGTCATGTGGCTGTACTGCAAGTTTTCTTCCACTTCCTCAGACTTAATTCCCAAAAGTCATCAGAGACACATTGATCAAAGCATGGCTCTGTCCTTCTGATCTCTGGGAACCTGCTGCCAGAGTTTGTTGCCCTGTGTCTTGCCCAGCCCCAGGGCCAGAGGTGGGATATCCACATCTCAGAGTGCCCATCCCTGCAAGGGCAACAAGGTTTCTTGGGAGTGGAGTAGAGATGCTGGTCCCTGAGCCTCTTGCCAAGTCTTCCTGGCCACCTGCCATGCTCACAGCTGCAGGTGACCCCTTCTCCACGTCCTCAGCTGGATGAAACCTCTACCCACATCTCATCTGCTTTGGTTCAAAGTCCTCCATCTTCACTGGAGCTCTCAGGCCTTTTGGACAGGCACAAAGCTGCCTGTTCTCCTTTATAAGCAAACAGCTAGAGTTAGTTTTTTACTCCATGTTCGCTTTTCCTTTGAAAGCCACACTATACATGGCCTTTTTTTAAAAAAAAAAGACATTTCCCTCCCCTTCCCTGCATGCACATATCCCTCCCTCTGTCCTCTGTAAGTGCCAAACTCTGCATGGCTTGATGTTCTTGACGAGCCCTGCCTTGGCACCACAGAGGGGCTCCTCATTCTGGGGCAGCTGGTGTGATCTATCCCTGGACACAGGCACCTTCCTCCTGCTGGAAAAAGAACATTTGGGCTATTAGCAAAGAGGAAGCTCGCAGTGTCATGAAAGTTTATATCAAACAATTGTTGTACCAAAGGAGCTGGAAAAACAATTTTTTAAAAACCCTGCTGTATCATTTCCCTTTATTTTTTTTTTAACAAAAGCTCAAACACTTCAGCTATAAAAAAGTGGACAGTGTATTAACTCTTCATGTTGCTTACATAAAACCAAAAAAGCTGTGTAAGTTTTAGCCCAGAATGTTGTATCTCTAATCCTTCATGATGGATTCTTATCTCAAAGTTGTGTTTCAAAATAAGCTCTAATAAAAATTATGCCCCAGCCAAGGCAGGAAATACAATCCTTGCCCTACCCTTTCTATCTTGTTCCCCATGATTACAGACCTATTGAGTGTGCTGTAAGGAAACACACAATAGAATGAGATCAAATAATAAATGGAAGCAATACATCAGCCATATACTCCTTTAGCCCAAAACAACTTTCCCCTCCAATATCAGTCCATGAGGCCTTGAACAGAACAGCACGTATTACCCTTTCTGGGTAAAAGGTGTATTAAGGATAGAGGAAAAAAAGTGAGTTGATTTTGCAGGTGAACACAGTTTTCCAAAGAAATCCCAAAGCTGAAAAGATGAGTAGATTCAAGTTATGTAACTGTCACAAATGCTTGTTTTAAGGTCACTTAAGGGATGGGTGGGGTGTTGCACCACCACAGTATCACAATGTTGATTTTTATTTCATAATTTATTTCAAAAGATAGGTATTTCATTAATCTATGTGATCTTTTTTTACTGTGATACCATGAACCAAGTGTGTTTTCTTGTCTCTGGGGACACAAGACTCTACCAAGTGTTTGCCCAGAATTCCCTCAGAATTGAAGGGAAGTATGTTTTCCCCATATTTCTCATGCTGATTAAGCTTTGATGAGCTCAGTTTGCAGAACTCTGTGCAGAAGTCTGTAGTGGACCCCAAACTACAAGAATTGCTATACCTTGTTACACAAACTCTGGATTAACTCAAAATTATGAGAGGAAAGACCAGTAATTGTTATCATTGATTTATTTGCTGTAAGGTACTGACATGTTACCTGTTGTTCCTAAAACTTTGCAGGGACTTACATTACCTGATGTAAACAAAGTTACTCCATATGCTGATGTTAAACAAATTGTGTCTTACAATGAACTTTTTTATGACAAATGAGTCAAAAAAGTTACAACAGTCTCTTTCTATGAAACCATTCATCTATTTGTAAAGCTGCAGTATTGTAAGGTAACTTTAGCATCCATAATGTTTTACTGCTACTACTTCATTAGATTTTGCAACCTACAGGTTGGTATTATAGACAGCATGAAACAGCATTTTGTCTCTAAAAGGTTGAGCAAAGGCTAAATATCCTCAAATTACACTCATGGCAGTATAAATGTTTTGAGTTCTTTTGCAATCACAGTTTTGTTAAGCAGCAGCATTGCTTTTGTTGAACTTGTAATCCTTCCAGTACAAACTTGCTTTTGTTGACAGTACGTTTTTGTAGCGTTTTCAAGATAAAAAACTATTTTGATGATCAGAAGAACCTGGCACTTACTTATAAGAGAAATGGGAACAAATGTTGACATTATTTTTTGTTCTATTGTGGTAGGCACTTGCAGAGGATAAAGTCCATTAAAGCATGGTGGCTGATGAGACATAATAATGATGTAAATACATAAGTAGATAATTGGACAGTTGCGTGGAGTTAAGCGTTTTAAGCTATTATCTGTGTTTATTGACTGGTCCATAAGCATCTGGGTCTAAGCTTCGTCAGTAATAGGAGCTGGTAGAGATGAGAAGATGCTGAAAGCTGTGAATTAGGGACTCAGCCTGGGCTGAAGTGTTTCAGTGACCTCTCTCATTAGGCTAGGGCTGCCTTTGCAAGGGGAGAACCTGGTTGACTTGATTTCAAGTCATGCCCTTACTCTGTAACTTCATGAACCATAATTATTGCTATCACCTTCCTTTAGCAAAAATCATCTCAGTGTGGCTTCTTGTTTGCAAAGGAGAATTGGATGCAGCTGCTGGGACACACAACAGTTGGTAGCCCTTTGCTGTGTAAAAGTCAGAGAATGAAGTAAATGCTCACAGCCTGTGTGCATCAGGAGAAAACGACACTGATGCCTGTGGAAAAAACAAAAGGAGGCAAGCAGGAAATAAATGAAAAAAATCCATGAGAAAATGGATTTTGTAGTGTGTTTAACCATGGCTGGGAGGAGGTGCCTGTGAAATGAGAAAGTTTGCTTGCTTGCCTGCAGGGTTTATTTGTTTTTTAAAGTTTCCTTTAAAAAGAGCAGGAAAAATCAAGCAAAAGTCAAGTTTCTCATCAGCTGGTGACTCAGACAGCTCAAGCTGTGAGCAGCTCCGTGATTCCTCACAAAGCAGCATGTGGTTCTCTCAAGCCTTGGTGCAGAGATCCCCTTGAAAGACCCATTTGGATGAGCTAAAATTTATGCTGGTGTCTAAAGTTAGGCAAGCAGATGGACTTTTACTGGGAGAGGAATGCCCTGAATGAAAGCAGGATTAGCTTTGTGGAAAATCACCTGTGCTAAATACTAGTTTGGGCTGGTGACTGATTTAGTGGCAGTGGATGGAAGAAGCCAAACATCTGTTTCCCTTGATCCTTTTTAAACATTTCCCTCACCCTTTCATAGCACCAAGCCTACAAATATTTCAAGATCGAAGTTCTCAGCTTCCTGAACATTTCCTATATTTAAGTAATACCTGAATGAAGTAATGACCTTTCTGAATAAGAGATGAGTTGGCTGAACTGGAATTCTTACCTGTATGCACAGCTTTCTTCCTCATATGGTCATGACTGCCCATGACTACACATTTCTGTAGTGTCAAGCTTATCGGGAATAAGGTTTCACATCTGCTATCATTGGACAGAACTAGGATCTCCTTTGCTAAAGATGCAATTGATCCAGGATGTGTAAGATTACAGAAGGGCAAGACTTGGGTATCCACTCCATGTAAATTGCAATTTTTTAAATATTTTTTGACTTGAACTTCTTTAGCATCTCATGCAGACCACCTGAAATCTTCTACTTTGATAATTTCTAAGTCTTTTATTTATGAACCAAGCTATTATTAATTTACTATATATGTTATAAATACATTTGTGTGTGTCATTATACACTGCTTGTTTTCTTTCATTGAAAAGAAATTAAATTGGGGCATTCTGACAATTCTGAATCTGAAATACTTTCCAAAACATATTTTTCCAGTTTCTCCGGATAATTTCCCTCCAGTTCTATAATGACACCATTCAAAATAGACTAAGCAGGCAAAGTATTTAAATGACAATATTCCAAATGGCAGACACTTCAGAGAGAAGCACTGGTACACACTATGTGTTTTTTGACACATCTTGGTTCTTTGGTACAGTATGTATTAAAAAACTTTTCTCTTTTTCCATGATACTCCTCATTTGTGGAGGGTGTGCTCCTTGGAACAAACTCGCAATCCAAACAGTTTCAGGATGAGGGCTATTACAGTTGAAAAAGCTGTGTAACTGACCTTTATTTAATTAATGTCAGTATACCATGCAGTTGTTAATAGTTACATGATGGTTGAGGATTTTTTCTAACTTTGTTTTCTGTTGCTGAGCCTTTGATTATTTTTTGAAAGGACAAGAAAGTTGAAGATATCTGTACCACTGTGCAGCTTCTGGAAGAGCTTAGATAGATTGAAAAAGCATTTCTAAGAGCTGAGTGAATTGAATTATTTTTGTTTCCAGATATTTTTTTTCTCTCTTTTCCCTGTCTCATCCATACTGACATGACTGCCATTTTAATTACATAATGCTGCACTTTTTCAAGTTTCATTTCCCTGTGATGGTGGAATAGCAGTTCTCCCATCAAGATGCATGAAAGTGTATACGGTTGTGGGTGGGGGAAGGAATTTAATATATTTTTATGCAAAACTCATCTATACTTCAAAAATGAGCCAATTTCCATGAGGAAACAGATTTGGCCTCCTTTAAAAACTGGCTGACTTCCCTGGAAAACGTATCCATTTTGGCCAACAACTCTCTAAACTAACAGAACTTTCTTTGCAAACATTTTAAACCCAAAATACAGTACAGAAAACTTTTCGGGATGAGTTTCTTTACTGTTTTATACTTCTTCAGTGGTCAGCCAGCTAGGAAATTGGCTTGGTGTCATAGTGAGCAGCTTCAGGTTTTCCAGAAGTGCAAGACAGCAACTACAGTCCCAAGCCACTGAAAACCTGAGTTTATCCTCTCATCTGGAGTGTGGTATTGGCCACAAAATAGAGCTCCCCAGTCAGTGCCATGATGGGACACTCATCCTGTGTTCATGGAGATGAATGCCTAGCACAAGGTAATCTCCTAACACAACCCAGACCCAATCCTACCTCAGGATCTGAAACATCTTGATAAACCATCCAGGTGCACTGAAAATGGAGAGAAATGTATCCCTTTGCTGTTGTGATGTTATGCAAGTTAATTCCTGGGCACCATGCTAAGACTTTAGTGTAGAGTTTGGTTTGTTCCAAGGATGGATTTTGCTACATGGCTGTAGACCTGCTGCATGCCTTGCCTTTGCCCCTAGAATTGCCCAGTGTGCTGGGGACTAATACAGATTGGCACAATGTCCTCAGAGCTCATACAAATGTGGTAGGAACAGCAGCATTAAAATGGACAATTTCCCCTTTGAGAAAGGCTGCACTGTTAGTGATAGGTGAGGGAATGTGCAGTCTAATACCTGATGTTTGATTTATTTTTAAAATCAAACTATCTTTCATTCTGTCTTCTTTGTCATCCCAATTAAATCTCACTGCCTGAGCAAATGGCTCCTGGTGGCTGGAATCCCTTGGATCCATCCTGACCAGCACATTTGGCTCTGCTGTCAGAGCATGGTGAGGTCACACAAGATACTGGCCTGCAAGACACTGTGTTAGGAGCCCCACTCTCCAGCTCCAGTGCCCTGTCCCCATCAGCTGGCCCACTACAGCTCTTCCCTCCTGTGACTCAGTGCTCCAGGTGTGTCACCTGTCACTAAAGAGGACACAATGAGGATGTCCATGTCTGTCCCAGACCAAATTAAAACTTGCAGCTCTTCTTCCCCTTGAGCTGGTCTTGGACAGATGACGACAGCAATGGGGCTTGCAGGAATGTGGTCTGGTGGAAGGTGTCCCTGCCCATGGCAGGAGTGTTGCGACTGGATGGTCTTTAAGATCCTTTCCAAATCAAACTATTCTGTGATTCTATGATGAAGTGCTTTTCTCTGGCTCACACAACAAGTGAAAGGGAGAACACATTTTAGAACAGGTTCCCATCAGAATTAAAGCACACACCTCAAGCCCCACTCACTAGCTACTTAAACAGGTAAAGAAAATTCTCTTGGAGGATTTTTTTTTCATAGTGGGTTTTAACATGCCACCATCTTTCCCTTTTGGAAACTTATATTAAAAACTCCAGCATAATTTCTTTCCTTGCCTATGTCAGTGTAAGAGGAGGAAGAATACTGTCATTTGTTGTCATTTGGGTTGCTAATGTGCTATTCTGTTGTCATAGCAATAGAATATTATTATTATGTTCAATTTTTATTTAGGAATTGTCTTTAAGCTTCAGATTTAAACTGAATTAACTGATTTTCTCAAGTGATTGGAGTCATACTTTGCACAAGAAGAATAGAGTTAAATAAAAAGAGCAGCCAGTTCAGGTACTCTCTGGTAATTTTACGTGTCTTCTTGTGGCTACTGTCCTTAATAGAGACATCCTGAAGCTGGTTCAGCTAATCAATACATTTATGCAACAGTCAGGGGCTGCCATATGGTGACATTCTCCTCTGAGCCTGTTCCCGACTCCTGACTGGGTCTATTTCTGGATTTACTGAGAATCCTCTGAGAATAACAGCTGGGTGTAAAATGATAGCCTGAGGGTGCTGTCCAACACACACTTCAGATTTTGGATTATTTATATATTTCGGCAGATAGTGATAAAGTGGAACTCGTTCCCTTATGGTTTCTGATTCCAGAAAGCAGGTTTTTGTACATGGTCACCAAACACTCAGAGGCAGTGGGGAAGCTTCCTGGAGGAACGTGGTCTTGGTATAGGCACATCTACAAAATGAACCTCCTGGAACATGGAATTGTGGGCCTAAGGGGCTTGTCTTTTAGTGATGGATGTATTGTACATACTGAGACTGCTGGAGACTGACCTTTTTTTACTTATCCCAGAGGAATTCCATGAGAGGATGATGTAAGTGGCTCCCTGACCTCACTGATACCTGCTTGGGCTCCTCAGGTGTACTGATACATACTTTTGGTATATTTTACTGCCTTCTTTGTCTTTTCTGCACTTGTATAGAGCAGCAAAGCACAAACTAATTCGCTCTCTGCTGGCTGCACCTGAAAACCACTTATTTCCAGACCTTCTTAAAACTGCTTATGTCACTTCCCTTCAGCACACACTGCTCAAGACTGTGGCTAAAGGGAGTTGAAGTATTCCTTAGAGCAGATTTTCCCTCTAATTCTGCATTATGTCTACATTTCACGGAGAGTGAACTGTCTTGCAGTTACCACTCAGCCTGTGGGGTTTGTTCCCACCCTGTGGGGTTTCCCACAGCATGTCCAATCTCAGCACTGAAGGTCCAAAGCACACATGAACCAACAGTCCCAAATGTTTGTCTTTGGTCTGGGAAAGTGTTGTCGTAGTGGGAGGAGTTGCTTACAGCTACTCTGCAAAAGGTTTCAAATAATCTCAAATAATTCACCTTTTGAAAATTTAAATGTCCCTAAAATTTAGACAGGATTTTTTTCAACTGGATGGGCAGTATGGTGTGAAATAATGGGAAAGGGAAGGAATCAGGTTTTACAGAGCATAGCAGATTAGTCTGGATTGAGGTCACCACAAGTTAGCTGGTGCTCAGTGGCTGAACAGCGCACACCTCTTCTCTGAAGATGCAAACTGCTATGGAGCATGTGGGATGAGGTGCTGCTGGTAGGTCCTCTGATGAACGTATGCCTGGCATGGTGACCATCACTTGAGATGTTTAATTTTAGTCATGCCCAAGCCCCATTTCAGTCCAGGACCTTCTCACATTTCTAATTGCTTTCAAGACTGAAGCTGTAGGCACCACCCATCCATGATTCACATTTCTAGAGGCAATTGTTCCCATAAAAGAATGAGTTATATTTTGTACATAAGAGTGAATGACTCTATAGAGAGTAAAATATTTTCCCAGCCAGCTTATTTCTATGCTGGAAAACTACCCTAGGAGTAACTTATCCAAGGATTTCCAGATACAACTTCCAATTGATTTTAAAAGTACGATGGATTTTCCAGGCAGGCAGAGGCCAAAGGACATTTTTACCAGACTAATCATTGGTAGCAGAGAGATGTACATGAACTGATTAGAAAATAGCCTTTGAAATGTCATGATACAAGTTCATAATTCAGTTCTGTAACCTCCTATTAGTGGAAACAAATGCCTGCATTTCAATAACACCTACTGCCACTTCCCTCTCTTAGTGCAGAAGGTAAAAAGTGAGAGGAGCCCATGTTGAAGACAGTTTTGTGCAGACCTTTGAAGATTTATGATGGAAAGTGTTTTGACATTTATAAGGCACATTTAATCACCTCAGGTGGTATGGGGTAGGTAGATACTTTACTGCTCATGCTGAGAAATTGCAGGAATTATTTCAATGTGGTCATATAATGTGGTATAATGGGAGGTGTTGGTATCTCCTGAGGCTAAGCAGTGCAGTTAGGAGTTCATGGACATAATTCCTGGTATTATTCATAGAACAGAGACATGGGGTTTGAGATGGGTATTTTATTTTAGGCCTCTGTCCCCATCACCTTGTGGAATCCAAACTGCTTCTTTGACGTGGATGTTGTCTCCTGTGCCTGCAAATAATGTAGCCATAGGGAAGTGCAGGTCAGGGCCAGACAGAGCACCTGGATAATACTGTGCTCACCATTCCCAGCAAATGTTACATTCTCTACCTTACCTGCATGACCATGAAATTGTGCTTCCTACACATGTAAAGGATCAAACAGAATAAAAACCATGCAGTTGCTTCAACTACTATGAATGGGATCAGTCATAAGGTCAAGACCATTCCTAACTTTTAAGAAAGGATGGAGCCCAGCCCCTATCTCCCCTCAAGCTACTGAATTACCCATCTTCAAGGTGGTTTCTGAACAGAGATTTCTTGCTACTCTATCTTCAGGGAAACAGTGGAAAAAGAAAAATGTAATTTAAAAAATTTGTTTCATATTTTAGGTAACCTCATATAAACCCAGAAAACACCTGATATCTTGAATGCCCAGTGCCTGCCCACACTTGGAATCAAACAGGCACCTTCTCATTATGGTGAGAGGTGGCCATAGGGGACAAAGTACAAGGTTGACTCAAAGGAGGAAATGGAGAGGAGGCTCAAGACAGGACTACCACCAAAGGAAGTTGGTGCTGATGGCCCTGGGCTGAGCTGAAATGGGGTCCTGGGCCATGGACAGAGACCTATGAGGATCTCAGAGCAAGCTGGGCAGGGACATTAACACCTACTGATGCCTTCAGAGCCTTGACAGTCTCTGCTATTTTCTTTACATTGCTTAAATTAACTTCACAAGACTAAAAGATAGGGAGCAGCAGCTTGGAAAGGTAAGCAGAAATGTGCATTCAGAGGTGTCAGCTTGTTAAAAACTTCTCTGAGCTTAGCAGCCCTTGAGGTGTGGGTTAACCAAGGAAGATAAATCATTGAACCAAGCCAGTGTTCAAGGATCTCTCTGTCATGCATAGCAGTTTATGGGCCTCAAGTAACCTTAAATAAAGTAACCTGTAAGTTCTGTAATTGATTTCAGCAAGTGGAAGGTTAAGGCTGTATGTTTAGAGACTCTGTTAGGAAAAAGATTTTGCAATTCCCTTTGAAAACAGCACCTTGGTGTGATGAGGACTTTCATCATTGCTGGATGTTTATTCAGAACAAGAACAACAGTTACATACTGGATGAGTATAGCTGACCACATTAAGAGGGTCTGTCCCTGGCTGTTTCATGGCTAAAATCCAGATATAGCTTCATCCTATATTTATGCCCATATAAACACAGACACCTTGCTAACATGTGTGAGTTAGGAATGAGTTTACCATTGGCTCTTTTCATAATAAATGGTGGTAGAGACAAATCTATCATTCAGATCTTGGTGAGCTTGACTAATCTGGAGGGAGAAGAAAGTTTTACTTTGCTCAGACTAGTGTTTTCTATGAGCAGACGCAGGCTGACATTATGTACTTCCTACAGCTAAACCAAGGTCAGATAAATCCAGGCTAGAAAGCTGGTTCTTCTTGTCTTCCTCCCTCACATATTAAACTATATATATTATGCTTTTCTCCATACAGCCAGTTCCTGTCCTGGGAGGGGAGGTTTGATTAATTTAATTAAAATACCTGTGCTGCTCTCCTGTTCTACCCTTGGGATCAGCATGTGGCACCTATAGTTTTAAACTAGTTTGTTCCCTTGGAATGGAATCCTAACCCCAGATTCCTCTGGCCTGGATGGTGAGGAAAGTGTGCCTTAAGTGTATCCAAAATGTTTCATCCCCTTTCTAGGACATTTACTGGGACCTCCAGTGTTTGCAGAGACATGTGCCTTGGAAATATTAACTGGATTTATTAAGAGGCATCACATGACAAGACTTTTAAAAGCTGGTTTACCTTCCCATTAGTGCATATTAGGCCTTAGGAAACCAAACAAAAGGTGATCTTAGAGCCAGGAGCATCAGCATAGCTTTAATTTATTTTCTCTTTGCTCATTCATAGCACGTTTCCAAGAAATCCTTAGGGTCCAACTATTCCATTGCTTAGAGGGCTTTAATTTGGGCATGGTTAAGGGCCTTTCAGGCCACAAAGCAACTGGATCTCCCAATGTGACTGTATTAATAACAGTGATGGGAGAACACTAATCCAAGAGAAATATGAGCTGTGGGTGGGAGACACAAGCTCTATAGTTGGTACAAATGTAGGTGTTCAGCTCAGACAAAAATGTAGAAATGTGTCTGTGCTGCCTTTGGATATAGGGCCCTTGTGGGGAGTCCTAAGTGAAACACCACAAAGGTTTGCTCAAAGTCCAACTCTATCACTGCACTTTGATAATAATGAGGCAAAATATTCTTCCCCCACCAAAGGTGTGTTCTGTTTTCTGACGGTTAATGCAATGAAACAAATTTCCCAATTGGCAGCAAAATGAGATGCTGTAATTTCCAAAGTGTTTGGGCAGTTTGAGGGGCTTGGCAGAGAGTGGAAACTTTTTCAAGAGCTGGAGGCCAGAGTCCTGCTTGGCTGCATAAAAGTTTTCCCCTGCATGCCCACGTGCCCCTAGAACTGACCTTGTGCCCAGGGAGGTTGGTGGAGGTCTGGCCCTTGTCCTCTTGGGGAAATATAGCAGCCAGAAGTGGAAAAACAGATGGAGCTGCCAGTCTGAATGAGTCCAGTTAGGAATTAAAAGCCCCAGCTGACACCCTGTGGTGCCAGTAATATTTCTTTAAGTCAGACTCGTCATATGAACTGTGTTAGCTCTACAAATTTTCATCAGCATAGCTTACTTTGCTATGCATTTCTGTGAATGAAAAATTGCATTGGGTCTACCAATTTCCATCAGTTCTCTGTCTGGGCACTCACTCTGATACACACTGCTGTGAATCAAATCTCAGCAGAATGCCAATTCCAGCATTCCTGAATATTGGCACTGCTTATAACTTGTATCTGAATTCAGCCTCAGTCTAGACCTGGCACATCACCTTTGCCTTGAACAAAAATACAGATCCAAGCACTTTTTGTTCTTGCTGTGTTGGATTTCTTGACCCAGGTTTCTTAGCTGAAGAGTTTCTTTTACTTTTAATATTTTGGCTTTCTTTTTACACCTCCTTCTGAGTTACATGGGGTTTATTTCTCATTTATTAACTTAGAGATGAGAAGCAAAGGCAGTCTAGGCTGATCAGTTACATGCCCTCCCTATTATGTACTTGGTTTTCAATTTTTTTAATCCAACTTTGCCATAGATACCATTCAGAAAAAATAATTAAATTAATCAAGGAACAAAGCTGAAAACTTCCTCATATGTTTATTACCAAACATTTCCCATGGTTATGACTGGTACTGGTAATGGTAGTATTACTGCTCGTTCTTAGCTGTCTTGAAATCAGCCCTGATTTTACAAAGGACTTCACTGTGAACCTGTTAATCTGCAAAACTGAAGGCAGCCTGCATCTGTCTGATCTTCTTCGGCACTGATAGAGGGCTTAGGCTTTCTCTGGGCTGGTGTGTAGCTGGAAAGTGAGTAATTATATTATCTCAGTTGACCCATCTTTGGTCAGAGTTGCATCTTGTGCTACAGACAAAGTCCGGCTTGAAAGTGAAGTGACTAAATGGCCACTGAGAAACAGTAACATGCAAGGGGTAATGGTTTTGAAGTAAAAGAAGGGCAATTTAGATTACATATAAGGACAAAGTTTTTTTGCAATCAGAGTGGTGAAACACTGAAACAGGTTTCCCAGAGAGGTGGTAGATTCCCCATCCCGGGAAACATCCAAGGTCAGGTTAGACAGGACTCTGAGCAACCTGATCTAGTTGGAGATGTCCTTGCTTATTGTAGAGAGATTGGACTCGATGACCTTTGAATGTTCCTCCCAACCCCAACTCTCCCATGATCCAATGAAAACCTAGAGGCAAAAATGGGTCTTAGTGGCCTGTACACAGGTTCACTTCGGCCACTGTTCTCTTCTGAGTGGCACTGGGAGCTGTGGTGTGCTTCACCACTGTGCATTTGCTGGCAAAGGTTTGGCATGGTGTAGCATACACATGTGGGATCATTTTTCCTCCTCATTGTATGAGATCACATCACCTGGATCAACGTGGTTTGTTTGAAGTCAATAAATTAGAAGTCGACAAAGCTGCACAGATTTCTGTCAGCTGAAGATATGGCAAGTAGTTTCATCTGCCAACTGGAAGTAAATGCAACTTATCTCATGCTCAAGCTGGCCCTCCTGGTGTGGATGCTGTTGAAAACCTCACTGTGCCCTTCAGTTCAGCATGATATTTCTGTTCCCTTGTGCATACTGCACTATAAGAATATCTGCTGCCAGAGCAAATGTGAGTAATCCAGTGCTTGTGTAGGGCCCTTGGGGAGATTCAGACTAGATTAGGGCTTGCAAATGTGAAAAAAAAATTAATCACTAAATAGCACAGCCTTTATTTAGTAATTAATTAGTTGACAAAGTGCCTCAAGGAAGGAAATCAAGCTATGTACGTACATGTATATGCACATGTCTTTCTCATTATACATATGTGCAGTTATTTTAGTCACATAAACCATGTATACAGCTAAATTTATCCTTCTATGAGTCTGGTTTGCTCCCTGAACAGACAGAAGGTCTCAGATTGTGAAGAACTGTGGAACATCTGCAACCTCATTTCCTCAGTGCTGTGCCAGGTAGTCTGGGGTAGAACCACACAGTCCAGGGGCTGCTTTTGGCACCCAAGGAAAAGTGGGTCCTAAAAGCTGTGTTGAAGTAGAACATTTCCAGAACTACTTCCTCAGAAGGCTTTTTATGGATTTCATGAGTCTGACAGCATTGGTGCTACTGTTGTCAATTTTTCTGAGGAGAACCTTCACAGAGGGGTGAAAAACCAACCATAGACTGTCTCAAAGAGCACAGTGGCACAATTACTTCAGTGTAATCCAGCTAACGCAGGCTTCACAGAAAGGGAGGACTATGCAGAACACATGTCCTGGTGGAATTGTACTGATTCCCCTGTTATGGCATGCACAGTGACGTTTTGCAAGGATTTTAAAAGTATTTGAAATGGATATTGACAAATAAACAAAATTTACTAGGAAAAGTATGTTAAAAATCCTGAAAGCCTTAGCTTTTGTTTATGCTTAGCCAATCAGTCTTTACAATCAGATCAGAGTTGGGCAATGTGTTTTCAATATCCAACAGAATTGTTAATATATTACTTTGACATTGTCCTGAGGACCAGGCTGAGGATTCCAGTTTCCACTGGGATCACTGTGAGTTATGGGAATGCAGCAGTCAGTGTACTTTGTAGAGTATAAGAACCATCTCATGCTGATAGCACCCCCAAAAAGCAGTTGTGAGTGATTATCAAACAGGAATGTTTCTGGAAATGAGATATAGCAACAAGAACCATATGAGTATTTGTCAGAATTTTTTATGAGTGAAATTAGAAAATAAAAATGCTGATAAAATTTGGTGGAAAACTCTGAAGTTGGTAGTGTAGCCAGGAATGAGAACTGCACGGTCAACCAGAAGCAGAAATGTCTTGATAAAATATATTGTAATGCAGCCAAATGAAGTAGATATATGGAGGAAGAGAGAAAAAATTAATTCAGAATTATCCAGAGGCAATTGTGGAAATCATTAGACTGAGTTCTGCTGTCATGGTTT
Source organism: Pithys albifrons albifrons (assembly GCF_047495875.1). NCBI lineage: Eukaryota > Metazoa > Chordata > Aves > Passeriformes > Thamnophilidae > Pithys > Pithys albifrons. The sequence goes on from NC_092462.1 coordinate 68,657,827, forward strand.
ATCCAAGGAGTTAGTAGGAACTAAGAAACACTGTGAGTTTAGTGTGGAGATAATTTAACTCAAACAATGAAAAACCATACTTAGTTTCAGTGTCTATAATTAACAGAAATAGCATTACAATGTTTAGAAGATTAAAGAAAATGCCTCCACAGGCAAAATATTTGGGACTTATAGAGTTCTATATTCAGCCAGCCCAAAAGAGTGTTGAATTTATTACAACATCTGTGTTCCTCCACTTGAGGAAAGTACCAGCTACTGAAGCGTCCTTTCAGCTTGTGGAATACATTATAGTGGGGGTCAAGTGCTGAAGCCAGACCTGTTCAAGCTGACAATGAAATGTGAGTTTTAACAGTGTAGGTAGTCAACAATTGAAGCAAAAAGTGGTGAGAGAAACATCTATTTCTCCATCTCATGTTGTCCTCATATCATGACTGACAGTGTTTCTAGGGAAAGAACTTTAGTATTACACAAATTAAAATTCTTATCACAATATCAGATAACTGGGAGAAATGCAGTGTCCTGTGAGAAAAGTTATGCAAATTGATTCAAATGCTTTTTTTTTTTTTACCTTAAAACTCTAAGAGAAAAATTGGGCTATTTCAGGTTGAGCTATTTAAACTCTGAATATTTTGTGCTAAGTTTTCCTGAATTGCATCAACTAGACATGTGAAAAAGACTGCGAAGGAATCCAAGGACACATCTTCAGGCACAAACAGATATCTATGAAATGTTCATTTGGTGTTTGGCTTTCCAGAGTACACCAATTGAAATGGAAATAGAAACTCTTCATTTACCCATCTCATGCACTGTAGGTCTCCTAGTTCCTCACATCCCCAGAGTAATCACTAGCAATATCAAGTATGAAGTACTAATAAAACCACTACTAATCAAATTAAATTAGGGCAGCCCATTAATCAAGCTCTGGATTTCACAGGATGTGGAAGAGATGTAAGAGATAGTAGCCTTCATGAAGGCTAAAAGGGTACTGCAATGGAAAATTAATATATATATGTTCATTTTCCTATATGATTCTATAATTCTATGACTGGACTAGATGATTTTAAATGTCTTTCCCAACCTAAATGATTCTATGATTCTGTGATTTTTCATCTGTCTGGTTCCTGACTGGCCTATTTCAGTCTAGTTTTCCATTTCAGTTTCAAAGTAATTTGCATTTAATGTTTTGAGCAGTGCATTTTATCAGCTTAAAAGAAGACAGTCTCCCTGTTGCAAAGAGCTTTTCCAGTATCATCAGCAAAGGGTTCAAACAACTTATTTATTTTAGATATCTGGCTCAAGTCAAAGGTGACCTCTCACAGCTTTCAAGCAGGATCCATCTTCTGGCCAACTGGTCTGTCTGGGGTGGCCAGCAAAGGAGCATGTGCTTCTCCTGGCTCAGCAGCAAGTAAGACAACACTGGGACACTGCAGAAGGTGGGGGGACACAGGAGATCAGAGAGGGGATGGTGGTGCTGGGGGTATCCTGAGGGCAGAGACAGTGAACATGCAGTCTGCAGGGAGGAGGGATGGCAGCGAGATCCGGAGCATGGTGGAGCTGCTGGTTTTGGGGTGACACAGTTGTAAAGGGCAAGGCAGACATGCCCATAGTACCCTCTGTGCACTGAGCTCAGGCTGAGGCAGAAAGGTAATGCTTCAAACAAGGGCAGAGAGTACTTAGCACCTTCCCGTGCCAAGGTCCTCACTGCTGATCCTTGAATATCTTTTCTACCCAGCCAAGTCAGCTTGTGCTTGGGAGAGATTTAATATCAAACACAGTGTGAAATTCAATCTCCCCTGTTAGACGAGCTCTGACAATGGAGCTGCCATGTGCTTGGTGGGTCATGTCAACCTTAATGTATTGCCCCTGACTGCTGTGGAAATGTCTCAAGACTGTCACACTCCCACACTGCTGAGCTCTTGGCTTGTACACAGTGACCAGGCAGAAGATAAGCACAGGAACAGGGCCTTTAGAGGGGGGAAAAAAGCATTCAAAAGCAGCCACAGGCACTCTCCAGTATTAATAGACCTGTTTAAATTTATGAGGAATGGAACATTACTGACAACACAGCAAGCCACCAAATGACAAAAAAAAATCAGAGTTGGTAAAAGATGAGTGCATGAGACATTCAAGGAAGGGGGCCAAGAGCGAAGAAGCATTATCTACAATTTACAATCAGGGGAGAATGATGGTGAAAAAAGAGTCAGAAGACCCCTCCTCAAGGGACAAATCCATTTAGACTGCAAGAGAGGAGGTTAACTTTTTTTGCCACAGGTAAAACATACAAAAATATCTATATTTTTGGTGAGAATAATAATAAAAAATGGGAAACAATATCATCTTTCATCTGCATTAGCTTCAATGTATTTCTCATGCCCTAACCCAGGCTTATTGGTGCTGTTTGATTCAGGCTGCTCTTCCCATGGCATAAAGAGTTACAGCACATGTGAGGTTAATTCTGCAATTGTAGTTCCATTTCCAACTGAACATTTTTTTCATGTATTTCAAACAGTGCAAGCAAAGAGACATTGTTTTACTTGCAGAGACCAAGCATAAAGAAATCAAAACTGAAATGCCAGGACTCCCTCATTAAAGATGAAATACAGATGCTGTATGGTGCTGTTCTGTAGGCTGACTATGTAGAGTAAAAGTCCCTTAGCCTGTGTAAGCTCAAGGGCCCAAGCAGATTTGTCTGTCCCCACACTGTCCCTCTCTGCAGTTCAGAGATACCTTATTTTGTACTCACTTCTTTGGCATTGGATGAAAGTCCATGTACTGTTCTATATCAGATTAGTCGTCTGAATGGGAAGTCAAATTTAAATAGTTTAAGGACAGAGGAAATATTTATTTCTAAATAAATATCACAAAAGCCAGATACTCATTAAAATACTGTTTATGTAGGAAAGAAGCCAGTAAAATCACGCATGAAGGTACTGAGCCAGGCAGTAAGATTATGGAGTTTTCTGATGTAGACCCCTCTGATGCAGCTTGTGGAGGCTTCCTCAGCAACAGGCAGCTGCACCTTTGTCAGCAACATCAGTTGAGGGAATGAAAATATGGTTTTTGTGATGGATGTTCCAGATGGGCCTGCCAGAAATCCAGCTTTCATTCCCTGCTGTTAATCAAGATAGTGAGGTTTAGCTCCAAGAGGATCTGTCTGGTATGCTGTAAAGATCCCTCTCACCCCTGCTCCCAGGACTTAAATGTAAAATATGTAGGTTGTTTCTTGGACACATGTTCTTTGTCCTCTTCACTCAGTAATACCCCAACCCCTCTGCTACAGGTTCTCTCCAGCCATGTGAATTTTGTGGTCACTTCTTAGACATAAGCACAAGGTCAGTGGAAGGCATGGTGAGTCTGAAAAGCAGCTGAGCCTACAGGTCTCCAACAGTAGGAGATCCGAACCACCTCAAGTAGAGCTGGGAATTGAACCAGGGAGTTCCACCACCTGTTTTCCCTGTTGTTTCTCAAGTGACAGCACAAAGGTACTCCCTCTGGAAATGACAGAGACAGGTCCTGTAAAGAGAGGGGGGATCACTGCACCCTTTTGGATCACTGCACCTTTTGCAAGGTGGCTGAAGTTGAGCCTATCTAATTGTAAGCCTATCTGATGCCTATCTGATGTCTTTCTGAAAATCACAGTAAAGTAACTTTCCCAAGGTGATGAGTAAAACCTATGACTTTAAGAGCTCCATTTTAAGGTGAGGTTTTGTGTCAACTCCCAGCTCGCTTGAAGTCTCATCAAAAATCATGTCGTGCTGTGATCAGTCCTGGCATGAAGTTATACTTGTACAATCTCAGGGTGGAAATTATCTCACTGGCCTTTATTCACCTAAACATTTGCCCTTCATCCTAAACTAGTCATATATGGTCCTGCTATAGCCAGTAAGGACAGACTCCTCCAGATGGCAAATCACCCTATCCAAAAAGAAATGTCTAAGCTGCTACCTGCCTTTCCCTATGGACCATAGACAGACTGGGTGACTGGTTCTGGCTAGGTGGTTAAGGATGAATGAATTGAATCCCAGCTTAAGCCACAGAGTCTTAGTCTCTGTAGAAAAGCTCCTTTGGCTGGGTGAAAACAGCATTTCCCCTAATGCATGGACTCACCATGCACTGAGCCATGCTTGTGGCTTCTTTGAGCTTGAGCAACATTTAGATGTAATACTCATATTTGAAGCTGCTTTCCAGCTTTCCACTTGTGCCACAAACAGGGCTGTACAGTGGTGAAAGGCTGCACCTTTGTTACAGGATGGCAATATTCTTATTTTACTGTCTGTATTACTGGTGCAAAGGTTTATGGAAGAGGTGTGCCTATCACTGATTTGGCACCTAGTGCTGACAGGCGTGGAAACAGTTTGATCTTTATTATCAAAGTGTTTGCTGGTTTCACAAATTGTCAGGTAAATTCTATAGCTCATGAAGAAAGCCATACTAAACAATCATAATTCTGATTGTTCAAGAATAATTTTCCTTCTTACATCAACTTCACACCTGTTTGATCCCTCTAACTTTATGTAATTTCAAAAGAGAATTGGGCCTTCTGAAATCATGCCTTTAAAACTCACTCTGAGATGGATGTGCAAAAACTAGAAGTCACTTCTCCTGCTGAGAGTTTACTCAAAGGACCAAGGTGCAATGAGTATAAGTTCTTCCTCACAGGAGTAGGAAATTAACAGAAAAATGAATGTAAATCCTAAATCTATGAGGGAATCACTGTGTCCTGTACTCTCTATAACATCACTCCCTGATAGAAGTGCCACAGACCTCTAGTTTTCCACTGATCTTATACAGGCAGGGGGTTTGCCCCTAGTTTTGCTCTTGCTGCTGTTCAAATTCCACCACCCTTATGTGGCACTCTGTTAAGTGTGCAATTCACAGTTGAATGGGAGGTGAAGTCACAAGCCCAGGCCACGGAGAGTGGACTCACAAACATCTGCGTCTCTCCAAATGCCTTCTCCCTCTTCCTCTCCTATCCTGGCTTGCAGCACATGGGAAGTTTATGTCATGGAAGATATTCATGGGCAGGAAGGAAGTGAGGACTGTGGCCAGGAGCCATTGTGGCCACCTGCTTGGACATTCTCCTCAAAGGGCAACCAACCAACAATCCCAAAGTGCAACCATGCAAGTTGGGCCTATCTGCACACAGAGTTCCTCCAGGCTTTGGGGTTAGGGAGTACAAGACATTTGCCCAGGCTGCCTCCAACACAGGGGCCTCAAACAACAGCAGCAATAGGATGGTGCCAGCAAGAGCTGAGCCAACATTGTGCTGGATGTGCTCTGTGCTGCAGTACATCTAAGGCATGCCATTCTTCCCACATATATTGCTGTACCCACCCAGTTATGAAAGAGCACTTGGCTGCCTGCCCTGCTGCTCCAACATTGCATCTTTATCCTGAATTAAACTCCAGTCCAAACTCTCCTAAATGCTCGTTTCCATTAGTGCTATTTGGAAGAAAAGGACTTTAATGGTTTAAGACTGTAAAGACTCTGAGGCAAGTGCCAGCATAAGCAAGAGAGATGCAGGTGGACTTGTTCCTGGTTCAGTCTAGCTTGTGCAGGTTAGGACCAGTACTGAAAATGCTACTAGACAGGCATTAACTGATAATAAAAACCACACTCTAAGCCAGGCTCTCTGAAAGAATTGTTTTCATATCTCCTGAAGAGAAGGATCACTCACAAGAAGCAGGGAGGAAAGGCTGTGTGTAGGAATGCAACAGCATAAGAGTCAAGGGTCCTGGGTCCTCCCAGAGAGATAGCAAAGAGTCCCTGTCTCTTGTTGGGAAAGGCAAGATGACATGCTCTCCTAAGGTTAGACAAGCAGCCAGGTGCTTGCATGTGCTGGTCACACCTTCCTTTTGCCATGCAGATGGTTTTCCTTCATGGCTGATTTCTTCACATTTACCCTTATTGTTGTTACATGCAGAGTGTAACCCAACTCTGAGACCTGGCTCAACATCCTTTCTGTCCATGGGCCATTTAGATAGAGCTTAGCAATTTACTGCATGGGAATACCAGAAAAATGGCCAGTGTGAATGGACCATTGTACCCAGTGCCTTTCTGGATTATGTGACTTCACATGGATCTACACTGGATCTGTGTTACTAAATGAAAGTGGTAAGGAAATGAGAAATGGAAAACAAAAACCCCTCTGTAAATGTTAACTCATACACCATTATCAGCTCTTTGCATGCCTATTTATTCCAAACAGGGCCAAATATCACTGAAAATGTTTTTCTTCATGTTTTTAACCAGAGGGGCTCGTTCTATCACTACCATTATAAAGTACCTTTCTGGGACATCCTCTCCTGGAATGTGTTGAATAGTTACTCATTACAGTAACTGCAGCTCACCATGGTTTAAGAGCCAGGAGCAGGTGACAGAAATGTGTAAATCAGACATGATCTTTTCTCAACATATTTGAAACAAAATTTATACAAAATTGGAATAGGATGTTGAGGATAACTCCTATGCTGCCCCTGGGGCTGGTGAATGCCACGTGAACAGAGGGTAAAATGTCCTGCATGTCAAATGAGAACATCATGAATTTGTAAGAGCCTGTTTGTATTACCCGGACGTTTGAGCTACAAGATGCAGCACTTGGCTCTGGATCTAAAGGCAATTTTTTATTGTATATTTTATTACTGTTTATAAAAGCAGTTGAAAAAAACAACAGAATATGTAACACATTTTCTTTCCTGAGGTCTTTAGTCCATTAACTTTCTATTATTTCAAGTGGCTAGACTAGAAATTTAAGTCATTGTTATTTATATTAGGGATAAAACTAAGCATTCAGCTGAGCTCCAGGCTGCATTATGAGAGTTGCTGCGTCAGGATTTGAGAATGGTGATCTGAAATACAAAAAGATCAAGACAGACTGATTAATCCTATGATTAAATCTTCTCACAAGCCATGTAAGAACAGGTCTTCACTCTTGGTCCTATTGCAAACTCCTTGTGTGGCCACAGTCAGCCTTTCATGGTTATTTTTTGAAGATGTATGCCAAAAAACCCTAACACCATATTTAATGTGTTGGCATTTATGAATACCTCGATCCCCTGGTAGATTAAAGGGCCATAATGTTCAGATTAATTTTAAGATATTTTCTGCCCTGTTTGGGGTAAGTTTCAGCAATTCTCACCTTCAGAGATCTTCAGCCTTCAGTTCCCCATGAGAGATTTAGTCCAGGTCTGTAATGGCTGAAGGTTGGTTGATTGGTGTTCAATGGCTTATTTGATAACCACTGCTATGAAACATCATTCCAGTTAGCTAAAAGAGAAAGGAGAGATGGTTGTGTTTAAAGGAACAAAAGAGGGATGCAGAAATTAATGACCTTGCCTCCAGCTATCCTGCAGACTTGCTGTGTGACTGGGAGGGAGTCTGCTAATCACTCGATGAGTTGGTTCACCACTTAACAATAGTCCTTCCTTCTTCCTACTCCTTGTGATGTATGTTTAGCTTGTCAAGTCTCCAAGGTAGGAAACATCCATGTGAGATGTGCCTTGGCTGGTGTCACAAGGCCACGGTCAGGTGAGAAACTTTTGGGGGCAGGCATGTTGGCATAGCTTATGTACATGATAACCAGAACCAGACTCTTTGTCAGGCAGAGAAAAGAGGTGCCAGAGCTGGAACAGGCAGGAAGACTAAACTCATCATACTGAGAAGTGCTACTCTAGGGAAAGATTTGGGGGTTGGGGAGGAGCTTGCCTTGCTAATGCCTACACTCTACCTGCTCACAGGAGATTGTATACCATGCTCTAGGGCTGGCAAGTCAGGACTTATCTGCTGGAGAACAAATTCTGAGAGACACTAGATGCCATTTCTGTGCCTCAGGCTGCTGTAACCTATTCTCCTTCAGCAGCAATTCTCATAGGATCTAAATCCAAGGTAGGGTTCTAGCGATCCTGAAATGTATCCATTGCAACATTTGCAGGCAATGGAGCTGGCAGCTTAGGAGTTGCCTCTGGGCTTGGCATGGGCTTAAACTACTCATGAGCTATCTGGGCTCCTCAGCTTGATTTCCATCCTTGTTTGACTCATACTTTATTTCAAGGATTGTTTGCATTTTTATGCCTCTGAGACTAGATCCCGTGGGAATCCTTCCCAAACTCTCTGCCTTGACCTCCTGCACTTCCAGCCCATAACCCCTTCTCAGAAGAGGTCATCTGATACTCCACCATAAATACATGAAACAACACCTTATGCTTTTATGGGATTTTGTCCAAGTTTTCTAGTTTCTCAGCACCTCTGAAAGTGGATTTAACTCCAGGTTTGATAGAGCCCCAAACAACTTGGTCTAGTGGGTAGCACCCTTGCCCATGGCAGAGGGTTGAAACTAGATGATTTTTAAGGTCTCTTCCAGCCAAAATCTTTCTATGATTTTATGGTTCTGTGATTCAGATCATTGTGCTATAGTGCGAGGGAAGCAACCAGAGGAGCATTTTGAGAAAACTTCCCCAGTTCTCCAGTTAGTTACAGGTGTTACCTTGGCCTTAGCCTGTTAATTAGCTCAGCACTCATTATCTACAAGACATCTTATCTAACCAAGTAGTTTACAGAGAGGGATACCTCAGAGATGGGTAACAAGATGAAGTGATGGTACTGCCACAGTTCTCTTCTGGCACTGTGGGGAGGCCAAGTGTTTATTTGTACATGACTGAAATTACTTCAGTCCCATACTAACTATGGAGGGGAGACTGTGAAAGTCAAGCTTATGTATTCTTAGAAGTGTACCTGTGAGTAAAAAAAAATCATATATGCATAGGAATTCACAGCTAATACCCACCAAAGCTCATTTTCACTTATGTGCAGTTTCAAGATAAACACATCTGCATGTGTGTACTCATGCTAACAACCAGACCTAGGTTTTCAGTAGGAACCCACAATGTCACAGGCTGTTCAGTGGAAAGGTCAGTGCAAGTTGCTGACAGTCTTAATTCATCCACTTTCTGGGTAGATGTTGCTTCCTGGGACCAGGGACCAGGTAGAGCAAACAATAACCATAGAGGTATAACTAATGTACAGATATCAAAGGTCTTTTTGCTTGTATGTGGTCCACTACTTGTCTGTTGGATGATATATCTGGGCATGTACCTGATATTACCTGGTTAATCATCAAAGAAAGTATATGCCTCTGAAAATAACCCAAAGAAATTATGCTTCCACTAAAATAGGATGAATGTGCTGGCCAAAGTCGGAGTACTCTTCCTGTGCCTCTGATCTGTGAGACAAGTACCTTCAACCATGAAATATATAAAAGAATACACACTTAAATATAAGATACTGGGCAGGTAAATCAACAAAAGGTTTGCAAAGATATATGGAAAACCTTCCAGAATGATGAAAGATGAGTTGCTGGGGAGGTCTACAGCCAAATATCTGTACTGGCCCTTCCTGCTCCCTCCCTGCTCTGCGAGGCACATATCTGCCTCACACCAAGGAGAAAGGAGACTCCTGAAGGACTGTTGGGCACCAGTCCCAGCCTTTCACACATGTCAATGCTCTGTGGCTTCAGGAGCAGAGTGGGTCTGATGGGAAAGGGTGGCTACTCTGTGCTGCTTGCTGAGAAATGAATGGAGGGACCAACACCTCCAGCTCCTTGCCTAAAATCAGAGTTTCTCATGCTCCTCTCTGATGTGGTTAGTGTTTTACCAGAAATGCTGCAGCTGCTGGACCCAAAGAACAGAGAGCTCTAGATGTTATGGCAAGAAAACATCACTGAGTCTTGCTGAATTGCAATAATGCTGCTTCGTCCTGGGTGTTATCCTGAGAAACTTAAATTCCTCAGTCCCTCAGGGCTTGTGGTGAAGTGAATGGCAAAGCCTCAATCAGTTCAAGAGCAACAAAATTGGGATTTTATTCAGGTAGGTGTTTTTTCCCCTCCCAGAAATGCAATGAGACCACATCCTCTGCTGTAATCAAACAGCACTTGTACTTGTCAGGAACAATTCCCCTGACCTCACTACACTACATAAACCAACACACACATAGATGCAATAGAATCCAACTAAAAAAAAAAAACAAACACCACCACCAACTTTCTTTGAAATCATTTTGGCCAGACTCCTTTCATTTAATAGAAATGTTGTGATACAGTGCAACAATACATCCTGCATGCCAGAACAAGAAGAATGCCACTTTTGTGTAGGTAGGGAAATAGTTGTGATGCACAAAAGAGATACTGTTTTTCCATCAGTTTGGCCAAACTTTACACTTAGCTTCTCATGTCAGGAGAGGGTGTGACAGTAGATAGGATGTAGCCTTTGAAATTCCATCTCCGCAGAGAAAAGACAGATGGAATCCAGCTGGCGGATATCACACACGTTTTCTGTTCTCCTTCATATCACAGATCTGATAAACACAGAAGAATAGCAAGCCTTTATAGAATGCAGATGAACAGAGAAGCCTATCTGTATGTAAAAGGGAAGGGCCTCAGTTGACTGAATACTTATTTCTCCTAAATGAAATTTAACTCCCACGATCTCATAAAGTGAGAACCTACCTGTTGGAGGCACATATTTGATTATATACCATACAAATTTCTTGACCTCCCATGGCTGTTGTTATCCTGGTCTCATTTAACATCATGCCATGTCAGACTGACATGGATATCAAGGAAAGGTGATGCAGGAGGAAGATGTCCTGCAGGAGTTCACTGGGTTGTGAATCATTGTTTCATAGAGCACGATTGCTAGTCATCCAAAGTCTGCATTCTGGCTTTTTAAATAAGATCTTAGAGACCTGGGAATAATGTGCTAAGACAAGTGTTGTCTGGTGATGGGAACCAGGAAATGGTAGCTGTGAATACCTGAGTGAGAATGACTCATCCAGTGACCTCCTTTGGCTTTGCTGCGTCCTCTTGTAACCTCCTCATCTCTCCTGCTTCAGACAGAGCTGCAAGGCTTTGTTACTCAGAGGATTTTGTGATATGATTCTGTGCTCTCCAGTAAACCTGACACAATTAATAAGAGAAGATGCCTAAGTAGCACAGGCTATTATTGTTGGTTTCAACTGTGCAGATATTGGGTCACTTTCTAAAAGGTTTTTGATTAATAGAGGGTGAATTTTGATCTCCTTTTACCCAATAAGTCAGCACTGTCTTAATGGAAAATGAAGCCATGACAGAAGATGGCATTATGTTAGTTTAGATTTCTTCCCTACCCAAAGGAGCTGATGTTGCCATGAATTCCACAGAGGTAAATTTTAAGTCTATATTCATTTGATTCACCCCTATACTGGGACAGTACTCATGTATCTTTTTTTCTGTTTTCTCCTGTATAAGTTACAGTGAAGCATTCCCTTCCTTCCCTGCTATTCTTATATGGATGAAGGAATTGGTGTTACACAAAAGAAATCCCAGAAGACAGATCTTCTATCAGTATCAGCAAAATTCTCAGTTGCTTTTTAAATATCAGGTCCTGAGCTTGGTTCACTACAACCACTTAAATTAAATTATAATTTGTGAGGTCATAGGCTCAAGTGTTTCTTTTATTTCTCCTCAAAGGAAGCAGTGAAACCCATTAACAAAAGACTTCTGGACTCTTGAAAGACACATAAAAGATCACAGGTTGCTACAGAAATATAGATTATTGGACCTTCAACTCCTGTTTCCAACAGCTGCTACATCTGCTGTTCCAGACCATGCTGCAATCTTCTGTTACCCCTAAACCTTATGTAGCCCCTCCGCTTTTGGTTGCTGGATTTCAAACCAAGAAAATAAACCCGTAGTAGTGAGACACCTAAAACCAGAGGTAATTTTAAGAAGATTTACCCAAAGCCAATTGCACTGAGTAGGGAAAATCTACTCATGACTTTCACTGAATGACTTTACTCACTCCTCATATTTTTTTTAAGTCAATCTTTCAAAATGAAATTTTGAGTTCATACAACCCTAGCTCCTGGACTTAAGTCTGTGTCCATTTTGAAGCACACAATGCATTGTGTTGAACCTAAGCCGAAGTCTCCAGTGCCTTTGTCTCCTGTGCACTTTACTGCACACTGGAAACTCCTCCTCAGCTCCAGCTCTGATTTTCCTATTCAGGACAGCAAGCATCTGCTGTATTTTCCACCTGCTGTCCGAAAATCACAGATCAGGAGAAAACTGTGTCTTCCTTGAAGAATATAAAGCTTTGGCAGGTGATAGGTTTCATCTGTCTGATAACAAGATAACGACAGAGGCAGAAATTGGATTAGAAATGCACTTTGAGGGGGAATTGTTTCCTGTATCCTTTAAATTTTGTTTTCTGTTTTCTGAAGTCAGTTATAGTGACTTTCCTAACATTGCTTCTCTGTTTTCAGACAATAAAAATCTTGTTGGCTATAACAGCAGAGAATATAATATACTAAAGGCTTTGGGGTCATTCTGGACCTGTGGATGCTTTCTTTATTTTCTATTAATTTTTCAGGGGTCCTCTGTTTATCTGCCCTTTACCCAAGTTTGATTTAGACTCAAAACATTCTTGGAAAAGAAAGGGGGGGAAAAAAACCCCCATTAATGATGTCTCAATACATTGAATTGTTTTCCAGCAACACGTGCTCTGTGGAAGATTTTGTGTTTTGTTGCTTCAAATAGATGCCATGTACCATTTGGGAAGCTTGAATTCTAAATGTCCTTTCTATATAAGAACACAGTATGGAAAGACAGAAAACCTAACCAAAGCCTGAAAGAAGTGAATTTGGCATTCAAGAACACATACCGAGTAGTGACAAGGTTTGTAGCAGTCATACACAATGGAGAAGCTCTTCTTGTGCAATGCAGTACAGGTTCATCAGTTCCTAAGCCCACTTATTTGGGAATTTTATTAGAACGTTTCATAAAGTACCAGGTTCAAGTACTGACACTTTCAATTTGAAATCACAAAGGTATGAAAAGTCACACAGCTACAGCCAATAGTTGTTCTGCTTCCCTGAGGAAACAAGCTTTGCTTTTCAGATGGATTTCTCCGGGATTCACTGTTTGCACTGTCATCTGTAACACAGATCAGGAATCTTCTGAGAAAGCGGTCCCACAGTGAATTTTGTCCCAGATTCAAAACTGCCTTGAATGCAGGCCTTTGCCACAAGTCGTGAACAGCAAAGAGGTCAGAAACTGCAGTAGGATGAAAACAAAACACACCGAACTCCTGAGTAGCTGCAAAAATAAGCTTATCTTGTACTCACCTAGAACAAAGTTGTAGACTCACCGTTCATGTCACCTTGAACTCTAATGGTTGTTGACAGTGAAAAAAACAGACTCTCCCACAAACAACTGAGATACAAAACCAAGAAAATGAGTGAAAAAAAGGAAATTGTGCCTCCTACATTTTGTTCCATTCTCTCTGTAGACTTTGTGTCTGTAGTTGCTGCTGAATATCTTCTACACTGATCCCAGCTGAGATGTGTTGGGCTGAATCACACACAACAAACTGGAGTTGGATTGTTGGGGTCAGTGATCCAGTGGAGGTTGGGGAAAATTGTGCTCATGGGATGGGATGTGCAGGCTGGAAATGTGATATTAGCAAAGACTATTAATAACTGATACTTCTGCTCCTTTAACAAGCAGGAAAACACGAGCCTTATGAAAAATGTCTCTTGAGGACTGCTGAAGAAACTAGGAACATTTATCCTATTTCACATCACTGGGGCTATTAACAACCCTCAAATCTTTTCTTTGAGTGCCTTTCACTGGGTTTAATAGAAGTACACAGCTCACAAGCACAAAATCACTATTTATTGCCAAAACATGCAGTAATAGATTTGGACTAACCTGCTAGCAGGCTAAACATTAATAGCATTCACCATGTGCTGCTGCAGTGCATTCCCCCTGTTCCCTCTCCTGGATGGGCAACTGTCAGTCTCTTGCCTTTTTGCTTCATCCACCTTTCTGCTCTTTCCCTTAAGGTTCTACATCTTGTGATGTTTCTGTTTTTTTCTCTGAAGTTTTGATGACTTTGATCACATCTTTATTTTTAACAATTGGTATTGACTCATTTCTCACTGTTGTGTTCTGTTTTCACACTTTACATGTGTTAGGGGTCTATATACTCACACACAGACTAATGGGTTCTGAGTCACTGGTAAAGCAGAGGATTTTCTAGAGAGCTATAGATTTATTTTCTGGAAAGAATAAGTGGTCTTAGACTCTACACACACAAACCACAGACTCTCACCTCAACACAGATAAAATCCACGGGGGAAGATGGATCCTTTTAATGCCCTAGTCACTTACACACGTGACTATAATTCAGTTTCTACATCTTTTCACCTTCATGGATCTTCCCAAGCATTCTCCCAAGAATATGTTTCATATCATTCTGTGCCCACAAGAAAACACTGTCATGTAATATCATGGTATATTGTCTGCAGTAAATGGGAAAAGGACAAGATCTGAAGTTCTGGGACTTTCTTCTTATCAGAAATAGTCCACAGCATATTCTGTGCCTCAGAATGAGAAGCCTCATTGCAGCACTGGCTTGTCAAGCTAGGACTGGTGTCCCACATCATCAGTGTCTGGTACCTGGTATTCATCTGGTCTTTCCACTTAATATAAGGTAGCTCCCTGTAGCAATATCTAACAGAAGCAAGTTTCAAACAGTATCACTTGAAATATGAATGAGAGCAGAAATTGGCATCAGTGCTGTCAATTTTCTTCCTTTGGTTACATGCTCCTCACTGCTCCTGAAAGTAAAGAATATTGCTTACTGGATTCCGTCATTTCCTCCTTCTCCATTTTTTTGAAGCTTTTTAATTATTGCATTATGAAAGAGAAGGGAAAATACCAAAGACAGGCACAAGGTGGAAGAAACACATCCCCAAGATCCAGTAGCAAGTTGCTTGTCGACCTGGCTGCTTCCTAGACATGCAAAAAACTCTATGAAAAGGACAGGAAGAAAACACAGATAGAGAAGGCCTCTTTAATCTAGCAGAAAAGAAGGATCCCAGAGACAAATAAAAGCCATAATCATTCATAAGAAAAATAAATTGGCAGCAGAGATGATTAATCACTGGAACAGTACACAGGGAAGTTGTAAAGTTATTCCCTGCATCCTCATGTCTTCAAATCAGGACTGTATTGTCTTCTGTAAAATCTGCTTTGATCAAAGAAGTTCTTCAGCTTGAAACAGAAGAGGTCGAATTAGATAAGGTGATCATTCCTCTGAACTTAAAACTCTACAAATATGTGCCTTCAGAGAGAAAGGCCAGACTGTGCTTGCAGTCTGGCACAGAAACACCAGAAATTTCAGTTCGAGGCCTGGCTCTGTTATAGATTTCCAGAATAACCACGAGAAAGTTGTGTAGTTTATCTGTGCCTCTGTTCACCATCTGTAAAGTCTGGAGAATAATCCTTATCCTGTTCAGCTTTTTAGCTTTTTGGGGTATGGAAAGCAACTTATTAGGTGTCAGTACAGACCTTTCCTAAGATCTGCAAAGGAAGGTCTATAAGCATCATTGCAAAGCATCTGTATCCATAAACAAAACTTGATTGCACAGAAGGAAAATATATTAGTAGGGAGATAAAAAAATGCTTTGCTTTCTGCACTATCCTCCTGAGTGCAGTTAGAAAGCAACACATCAGAGTGTGGGGATGGTCACTCAGCCAGAGAATTATGATTTCATCTCAGGATGCTTCTGGATACAAATAACATCCAAGGCCTCTTCACGAGGGAGCCTCTCACTTCCTCCAGTGGCATTTGTAACATTGCACCCATTTATGTTCTCAACAACAATAATCAAATGACCAGTGTCTGTCTCTATCTATGCACAATGAAGACTTGTGCTCCCTTTGCTTAGCTAAGAAACTTCATGAGCTTCTGCCAAGAAGCAAAAGATCATTTTGAATGGCTGGAACAAATTCAAACCATGTCCCAGAGAGCTGGAAGGCTCACAGGCTTGTCCATTGCCCAGCTGCTCCTCCCTTCCCTACATCTTCATTGTGTCCATTTGTCTATATCCCTGCTGGAGTTAAATTATCTGACTGCTCCGCCTGGTAGCTGGACACGCTTCCAGCTTTGCCCTTTGCCTGCCACTGGAGCTGAAATATGAATAGCTTTTCATGGCATGTAGGAAGTGGGCTTTAGGAAATGAGCTGAACATGAGCTGGGCTTCTACTCAGCCAGGGAGAAAAGGATTGCATCCCAGCTGAAACCTCAGAGCAACATCTTGGTGAGTCTTTATGTGAGCTGCTGTTAGTTAGGTCTGCTCCAGAGGCAATGGGAACTTAGTCAGCAGTCTCTTGCTAAGATTCAAAGTACATATAAGATGCTCTTTGCTCCAAAAACTTCCAGGTTTAGTCCCTGATAAGGGTCAGAGTGGACTTGCATGTATAACAACACATATATACGTAAATATATACAAAACATGTTGTAACATAACACACATAGCAATGCTTCACACATATAAGGGAAAGCATAGGTTTCTTTGTCTGTGAAGATAACTACTTCAGCAGTGAGTTAAGTCCTACTAAGGCATCTTCTTTAAACAGAAAAAACATAGCTAACAAAAGAAAGCAGGAGACACCTACACACAGATTTTTCTTGGGCTATGCTAAGGGTTGCAAGGAGAATAATAGGCACCATTGTTTCCAGTTCCCCACTACTCCTAACAAACCTCATCAAGCTACAAGCATGACCGATGTCAGAGTAAGGCACTGAAAGATATATGAAGGGCTGGAGGAGGAAAGGAAGAGACAGCTGTTGGGATGAGTGGAGGACCATATCAGAAATACAGTAAGACACAGCTCCACAGAGCTAAAAGATGCAGTTGTATTATCCTGCCAAGCCCTCCTTGGCACAATGTCTCTGTATGTGATCCTCTTAGTCTATCGCTGGTTCTCTGCGATATGTGTCTATCTGGTTTCTCATGGCTGCCATAAACCCTTCTACTGCACTAATCTCATTTAACAGTTCCACTGACTTGAAAAGAGCCCAAGTAAAATTGCTGTGCAATTTCTGCTGGCATTATTATGGCTGTATCACTTGTCAGCTTTCATAAACAAGATAAATATAGTTAAAACATCAGATATGAAGAAAGCTGGCATGTTACACCAGCCCATCAGCAATATTGTTTGACAGGTACCTTATAAAAAAAGAAACAAGAAGGTGCCAGAGAGGATAATAACTTCAAATTTCTATTTTTGCAAAATTCTTTTACCCAAGGAGGCTGTAAGAACTGTGTTTGCTACCCTACCTTTTCAGCACCATTATCTAAGTTGTCACACAGCAGCTTGGACATAGATTGACTCCCTAAAAGCAGTGAGTTTTGGTATCAGTCTCAGTATCTTACAGAGCTTCTCATCTCAGTACATCACTGGGATCCAACTACCTGGAGGATAAAAGTTAGAACATCAGCAGGCATGCAAAGCTGGAAGGAGGCGAGGGGGAAATGTTCCTGTTAGAGCACAGGGAAAACCCCTTCTCACAATTGATTTCTAACATGTTTGCACAGCAAGAGGACATCCCATCTGAAGGGCCTGTGTGAAAGATCATCCCCCACTCTTCCCCACACAAGTGGTTGGTTTGTGCCTGCAGCTATTCTTGTGCTCCAAAGAAGACAAGAATCTCCCCTCTAGCACCTGCATGAAAAGATCAAGCCCAAGAAATCTCCCTGTGCCCAGGAAGTACCCACGCTCTCTGCTCCCTTATCACCTTCTGGAGCAAGGTGATGGAGAGGTGGGATGGGGAGGGTAAGCTCCCAGTCCCACATGGTGCTGACCAGGGTGTGCCAGTGGCACAGTCCAAGAGGGACAATCCGTGGGGTAAGTCTGGGTCCCCCATTGCTGTCAAGCCCTGAGCCCTCTCAGGCCACATGGAGGTCAAACCAGTGACAGAAAACATGAGTCAGCTGTGCTGAGATCTGAGCCCATGGCTCCAGGGAAAGTAGATGCTTCCTAATATAGGGCCAGGACACTTTCTGGAAAAAAATCAGAGATCATGGGAGAGACTGGATTAGCTCCTAGCCAGAGAGGAAGAACCAGCCCTAAAAATAACTGAGTGATAAAGACCAGTGAGAGAGGTCAAGCCATTGATGCTCATCAGACAACATGGCTGGTTTCCACCATTGTCTGAGTGCTATATAGTCAATATCGAACTTCAGTAACGATACACAGTTCTTGATACTTGCACAACTGTAAGACAGAATGGTACAGATTTTCAGCATTTGTATTTAGGACACTTATGATGTCATTTTTTTTCCAGAAGTACTGGACATCAAAGTCTTGACATATACTTGTGGGGAGAGGTGTTGAGATGTGAGGATGGCAGGCTGGGCAGACAGATCAGGATGGTAGGTTCAAATAAAGAGCTCTTTGTCTTGTGACATCTTGCTTTTGAGGAAATAAAATTCCCATCTCTCCACACTTGTGCCTTTCCTATTGCAGTAAGTAAGAGTGAAAAACACATAGTATTTCAGGTGGAAGCTGAACGGAAAATATTTTCCTGTCTTAGATTGGGGTAAAGTGGTTGATCATGTTGTCTTCAAACTTTTCAATTTCTCGTAAAGAAATAGAGTCCCGTTTGTGGATTTGTGTCTAAGCTGTGTGACAGACATGAATTTGAGCCTTGCTTTGGATTCATGCTGAAGGTCACATCCAGTTGATCCACATACAAATAGGCACCTTCTTCTTAAAGACAGGAAGACACAGGCAGTAAAGGGTGATGTCAGCTTCTTCTGGGCTGCAGCCTGTGAAAATCACGCACCGTTTGCACTGCAAACCTTACCACATTGACTCAAGACAAGCTTTGTGCAAAGGAACCTCTTCAGTCTCAAAATGAGTCAGAACACATACAGTTCTGGCACCCCAATTTATCTAATGCCCAGGAGCAATCAAGGAAGGTGAGAAAAAGAAAGAAACTTCTAGTTGAAATGGGCTCACCACTCCTGTTGTCACCTTGGCTCCCTACTGATGTTCTATCAGATCTTCTCACTGTGGTTTTAAGAGGTGATATATGCATGCAGAGAGATATATGTATGCTACTGATTAACTATGGTAACTTCTGGAAACAGCAATAAATAATCTAGAAAAAATACATGCTAGAACATTTGTCTCTGAAGACAGGTATGATCAGCCAGGCATTATTGATCAGAGTATCAATGTTATAAGTTTATGTACTTTCTGAACATTTACAGCCTTCTTTCAGCTGATTAGAAGTCACTATTGATAGTAGACAATAATTTACTTCATAAAAAAAATATAGTCCTTGGAACACTGGTGAGTAAATGGCCTCAATCTGTCCATGTTTATGTAGAGAGTTTTCCAGATCATTGAGGACTATGAAAATGAAACAAACTGAGTGTGTGCGTGTGTGTCCTGGAAGGGTAATAAAACTCTCTGTCATTCATATTTGGACATTGTAATAAGTCATTTGTCAAACACCTGTCATTAAAGGAGGAAGGGGAAGAAGAACTGGTACAATTCTCCTAGGAGAACAACCTTCACTGTTTTCCCATACTCCACTTCACCTCTTAGCAATGATCTTATTAACATGGCTGCTGCTGTTGTTCAGGGTTGTGCTGAGACCACTGAACTGGTGCCATGGCAAGTAAACTGGATTTAAAGCAGTTCTGCTTTCCTCAGCCTCTGACCTCCCATGTGGATTATGGCTGGACCTCAGCTGGCACTGATGGGACAGCTTCAGCTGCTGCTGAAGTTACAGCAATGCCCGTGACAAACCAATTGTGTGTGTGAGAGAGAGCACGAGAGCTGGGGAATCTTGCATCAAAAATATGTTTAAAAGAGCCATTCCACTTTAATCCCCAGTTGCAACCATAAGCCATGTCTCTCTTTGTTTCTCCTCGCTGGTGTAGGAGCCCTGGTAGTTGTTTTGTCCATGGTTACAGAACAGCTCCTGAGCTGCGTAGGATCCTGCTCATTCTGGTTTTCACCACCTGCAGCAAGTGGACATGAATCCACAACATCCTTAGCTGCGTTCCAATCCAACCAAAACACAAACACTAATCATACGGTTACAAAGTCCTTTGGCTGCCTCAGATGGAAAGATTTATGTCCTCAAAGACTTGGCCAGCCCATTATTGCTCATTCATTGTGTTTGCCTACAAGTTATGACTTCTCTTTCCATTAACTTTTAATGCAACTCTAGCCTTGCCTCACTAAGCTCCAGGAAAATTGTAAAGGCAATTGTAAAGGCTGTTACTATGGACGTATAATCTCTTGGCAAAAGTATTGTGGACAAGAAGAGTCTCTCTCTATTGCAGGATAGTTCACAGCACTATACTCTATACTCTCACCCTTATGCAAGAGCCACATTTTTCTTCAAAGCAAATGTATAGTTTACATGTGCTTCAGTGAGATGCTTGAGCCAGAGAAAAGAGTAACATTTCCCAGATGAGGCATATGAATTCATTGAGCATGTCTGAATCATTGTGGGTCTAGTTGTGGTTTATTGCTATTCATAAAGCTCATTGCTGTCCTTACCTAGTGTTTCTCCACTGTTTCATTTTTGCTGAGTGCTCATCATCTTGCTATCAGCAGTCTAGGTCCTGAGGGGAATTTAATATTTCTAGTCCTTAGATTTTAACCCAAATCAGATTATATTGCTATGATATTGAATTTAGTGACTCAAGATGTTTTCCATTCCAGTTGTTTCCATTTAGGTAACATATCCCAAATTGTCTCTTCATTCTAGCTTTACAAACTCTTAGTCCTCCTTTGCAGGTGTATCCAAACCGGGAAGCCTCATGCCAAGTATCAGCAAACCACCTACACAGCAACCACCATCAAATCACAGATGAATTTTTCATATATAGGCATGAGATGGTTTGCCTACTCTCATTAGTTTGGTGTGCTGGAATGGCATGTAGATAGATGCCTCTGCCCTGGAGCCCTGGTTATTCACCCAAAGTGTAGGAGATTCCTGCATGCCTCTGAACCACCAAGGGTTTCCAGAATGGGCCAGAGGTGCCCAGGAATGCCTAAGAATAGGCAAGAATGGAGAGAAGTTATTGCAAATCCTCATGGTCTGGGTTAAATTTCCTTCTTTCCTTAACAACTGCTTTAGGTTTAGCAGCTGCAGCATTTCTGGCAAAGTGCAAACCACATCAGAGAGGAGCAGCAGACACCCAGTTTTAGCCAAGGAGGTGGTGCCATGGCCTCTATTCATTCCCCAGCAAGCAGACCCAGCATCTGTCCTTTCCCACTGTCTGGTGGCCCACTCAAACCAAACAGCAAACAGGCAACTCTGCTGGCTATGCTATGAGCAAGCTGAACAGCAAAGAGTGCTTTGCTGAAGTACTAAGGTCTAAACCCATTTAGTCCTGCTTGGGGACCACAACTCACTTCTGCCGCAGTAGGTGTTGCTCCAAGGCATCCATCCCCCTCTGGTGGCAAGGTGCTCTGGGACTACCCAAAGCCCTCCCAGGTATTGAGGGCTTTGTCCTGCCCTTGCACTTGTGTGAATCCAAGAAAACCTCAAGGCAGACCTTGTGTGGGGCTGGAGTCCCCCTGCTCAGCCTCTGTTCCCATGTGAAGGGGCTGCACAGCGGGTGACTCAGGCACTCGCAGGATCTCCAGCACGGGTGAGTCAGTGCAGGGAGAGGAGCAGCTGCAACTAGTGGAGGAGAAAGCCTGGCTGCTTGATATCTAATAAATCATTCACAGTGGCTGGGGAACTGGAAGCTCCACAAGCAAGGGAATGCAAAGTAGCCTGAATTTGTTGTTCTTCCTCAGTCGCCTGTCAGTGCTGTGCCAAACACAAGGCAAGAGGCACCATACCCCTGCTTTATCCATTTGTGGTCACAGTTTTTGAGGCCAGAAAATGCTGTTGCAGTCACCTAGCCTGACACCCTGCCTCACAGAGGAAATATCTTCTGCATCAAGCCTTAACTCGTGTTTCACGCAGCACCATACCTTGCGTGACCCATGGGATCCCCAGCCATCGCCTGGGCTGTTGTAGATACTCAAAGGTCAGTTGGACCTAACAGGCCCCAACATTTCCCTTCCTACTTTCTGTTTGCAGTCTTTCACCATGGGCAACAAACTGACTGATTAATAATTACAACAATTAACTTTCACCATATAATAGAGAAAAAAAAATCAGATTAGGTGTGTGGTTGGTAATCTGGAGGTCATGGAAAAATCAATGTACCCAATAAAAATGAAAGCATTATTTCCTTGTTTATCAAACAAGTTATTAAGTGTTTTATGCATCAAGGCTATGCACTGTGACATAAACTAGAAAATTAAGGGAGTTTAAGTGTCTTGGCTCTGTCCACATAGTGGTGGTGAAGCATGTCTTCCATTCTTTATTAACTCTTAGAAATTTTCAGGAAACTTTCCAGTGAAATTATTTTCAGAGATAGTAAGACTTTGTGAGGTGTCAAAATTATTTTCTGATGACACCTGTGTACCTTCAGAAGGAAAAAAATCACCTTTGTGTCAAAAATCAACCCACTGGAGATGTAGGTTATAGCTAAGGCTAATATTTTTAAACCTGCTTGTCCAAAACTAGACTTCTAGAAGGAAAAATTAAAAACAACCCAAATCAAGGTCCTAACAATTTATTTCCACTGTATATATTTGTTTATTAAAAGGAGCCTGTGCATTAAATCTGTGGATGAGAAGGCATAAGCCAACCAAGGTGATAGAGAACATCACCAAGGGCAGCAAATCAGAAGGACTGTCTTTTAACAAGTTGCACACTCTCCACCATCCATCCAAGAGCAGTCACATGGGAGAATGGTGGGAAGAAGGCAGAGCATGTCATGCCAGCAGCTGCTGAAGCGACACTGATGTGATAACACAGACTTAATAATGTTGCTTTCCAAAGAACCTAAAACTTTTTGATATTTCTGCAAACTGTTCCTCAATATATTCTGACCTCTGTCTGTGGCATCATTATGCTTCCTCAGTGAGAAATTATTATGGAACAAATTAAATTTGGATTGATAATTTTGCCTCTGGGTTGGCTATATCCTGGGCATTAATCCTCTAAAAGCGCTGTGGATATACTAATTGTCAATGCAATACTTATGAAAAATAAAGGCCACTATATAATTATATATATTTTTTCCATCTTTTAGATTACAACATTGTAATAACAGCTTCAGGAGAGGATGTTTCCTAAGTGACAGACGGAGGTTAATAACTTTGACTTTGCCTCTGGACATACAAGCTCCTTCTAGCTAGATGGCAGTTCCCAAGAAATATGGGAATTGTCTCAGGTATTATTGGTTTAACTCTACTTTTGATTCCATGCCAGCCACTAGGTGTGGTGCCTCTTGTATTACAGTCATCTCTTTAACAGCTTTATGCATTCTCACTTTATTTGGTACTTCTACCTTGTACCAGAAGTAAAAAAGTGGATTTATTGTGACAATAATTTCATAATAAATACGGCTGTAAGGGCAGTAGAAGAAAAGCGGAAACCCAAACTTGCTACACCATGAGAAGGTACTCCAAGGAGCTGAAAGAGGGCATGGAGATTGCAAATGCAGTAAAGGAGCACAAACTCCTCAGGCTGTTACCTACCCCCTCCTGCAGCTCCTTGCACAGAGCTGGCTTGTCTGCACAGCACAAGGCAGTGCTGTTGAGCCACCCAAGGTGTGGGCATGCCTGTTCCTGGCTGAGGGATTAGGCAGGGAGAAGGGCTCAGCTGTTTGCAGCTATTCTGCAACCTCACTTGAGGAGAATTGTTTAGACATATTCCTCACCTTACTCGAATTTGCAGCCTAATGCAAAATCTGGTCAGGCTAAGGCAGAGTAAATTCCAGAGTAACGATGTGTTTGAGAGTCACACGTGCTGATCCAATGACACAAAGGCACGGGAATCACTGTTTGGGCCATGCATTAGAGCACGAGTCGGAAGAAGCTGAAGAACATGGAACATTCAGATACCTGTTGGATACAGCACTGGAGCAAGGTGCATTTATTTTTACTGATATATCTTCATTTCCTAACCCATAGGTTTTGTTGTTGCTGAGGATGGTTATGTATCAAATGGACTTTATATCCTCTTTCAGATTAATTTTAAACACCTTTATGTAAAGCTTTTTTTTTAATTAATCCTTTCCCAAAGACAGTAGTTAGCATTTTGTAAAAACAAGGGAGATTTACAGGTGCTTACCTTGCCGTGTAATGCTGATGCTCATCTGCGTCAGGAATTGAACAGTGTGTGTGTAATGATGGTCAGAACAAGGTGACCTGTAAATGTACACTTGGTAACTAAATGTGTCACCAAAACATAATGGAGCACTTTGCACCTTTTTCTGTGTCCTCTGATCACCACCCTCAGAGCCATTTTTTCAGCACTGATGACCGGATGGGAAAGGATGCCTATGTGTTTTAATGAAATGATCCAGCAAGGAAATGCCTGATGAAATGAGACTGCTGTGTTGGGTGAATTCAGAACAGTTATAACTGGGGTTGTAGTAGAAGCCTTTGCTGGATGCAAAGTTCATGGTGACTGAACTTTGGATTTTTAAGTTCAGGCTAAGTGCTGAGTCCGGACTTTCTGAATATTAAGTTAAAAAACCCCAAACACCTAAACCAAAACCACCTCTCAGCAAGAACTAAGAATAGCAGAAATATCGATATATTACAGAAACGAAACCAAATCTTAACATGGATTTTAGGATGCAGAATCACTTCAGACAAAGCTTAGTAGTTTTATTCATAGGCCTTCAAACATATTTTGAGTACCATAAGGATGAAAAAAATACAGCCTGTTTTAATTATACTATATTTTTATAGAGGTACATATTTGTCACTTTACTTTGAGGAATAAGTTGGCTAGAGAAAAAATGTCTTGACAAAAGGTTTGGGGAAACTTACCAAACATTGAATTTCCCACTGTTTTCAGCATGAAAACACATGCATGGTTACAGCATAAGCCAGTTAATGCATAGTTATCACTTGTACTACAGCACTAACCAAAGCTCTCAGTCACGATCAAAGACTTGTTCAAGATCATGTAAAAACCTGCTAGAAGACACATCCTCTGCCAGTTTCCCCTGAGCATTTTTCTTCTGTTTTCCCTCCTTCCACCAGAGTGTTTTCAGCTTTAAGGTCAGAAACAAACTATAATACTTTTGAGTGGATAGCAAATGGATCCCCCAGGAGAAAGGATATTGGAGTGTGGAGGGCAAGGGCAGAGGAAGAGGAGTTCCTAAAAACCCACACTGCTAACCTGCATCTGTCTTTCTTTAGCTGGGAGAGTGGTAGCAGCCAATTAACCTCTGCAACGTGGGTTTTTCATTAACTGCTAGAAATAGGAATGAGGACATCACTGCCAAAGATGGACCCAGTCACTGCCATGAGGTGCTGTGCAGGAAGGGCAGGTCCAGATGTGGAGAAAATAACTGCAGGGTCTTCTGGTCTTAAAAAGAGGGTAGGAGGCAGTACAAAAAGCACCTACATTAGATATCTCTATTAAAAGCAACTGCTAGACACTTCATTACATATTGAAAGTATCAGCTTTGTCATGAGTTTTGCTCACCAGAAAGGCAGAGGTATAGGAATCAGGAGAAAGTGAGACAATTTTCTTACTTGGGATGTATATTGTACAGCCCATATTTTAACGTTATACCTCTATCTATATAGGTAGAGCTGTGATGTGTGAAGGTTCAACTTAGAGGAAGGGAACTTAAATACTGGATGCTGAGCCAGTAACACCTTTCTGGAGTAGCTGGAAGAGCTACCAAGACCCTGTAACATATACACCTGTTGGACCTGAAATCTCAAAATGCAGGACTGAGAAGTCTACTTCAAGCCCAAACTTAGACATAACCTCCTGGTTCAACTCACCTACCCCAGCCAAAAATTAAATGGTGTCTGTTGACTCCATGTCAAAGATATTGCCCTTACTTTTGCTGAGCCATGAGGTTATTTACACATTGCTCCATCAGAAATTCCTCTGGAACCAGTGAAGCTTTTCACACCCAGTGAAGTCAGCCCATTATGATGCTATAAAATAAATGTAAGATTTCCAATGAACATCAGTGACAGACATAAAAATTGCTGGAATCTTCTGGCTACACTTCTATCATTGCTTTTTCCTATGGCTGTTACAGTGAATCAGCACCAACTCACCCTCCATCTGATCTCTTCTCCTTAACTGTGATCTAAGCAGAACACGCACATATTATACAGGAAAACATCAGACCTCTCACTCTGAAAATAACTGCATACATTTTCATGGTTCCTACATAATACAAGATAATCATCACCTTCCCTTCTGACCCCAAAGATTTCTAAATACATTTGAATTCAATGACTGCACTGCATTCCTATGCAAGTCCATAAGAGCAAAGTAATTTACTCAGGATTAATCTAGTGGCTAGTAAAATATGAGTGTAGTGCCTGATAGCAATGCTGTCACATAGAGATACAGAGCAGGGAGTATTTCTTCACTGAATGACTTTCCTCCTCTGATATTTTCTTATTGAAACATAAACACTTACTTAGCTTTTGCACAGTAGAAATGTCCCTTTTGGTATAATTACATTAAATGACATGTCTATATCTCTTGACATATTTACAACATTTAATACTCTTATAATTAATTTGTTTTGAAACATTGTTACCAGCCATCTTTAAAGTGATTACCTCAAATGACATGAGTGGTGTTAATTCATGAATATTTGCCATTTCAGCTTGTAGAAATTTCCTGGAAAGATGGTGTTGAATAGATTCATGGCATTAATCTGTTGCAAGTACATGGGTAATTTCCCCCCCCCCCCCCCCCCCCCCCCCCACTACACCCTTTAGAAGCTGTCTCTAGTAGGATTTGGTCATTCCCATGAAAGACTTCAACACTCCACTGGTCCACTTCTGGGTGGCATTAGAGCACTGCTCTCTCCTACATTTTTTGTTTGTTACCCGTCCCCTTCTTCCACTCAAAAGGACAAACTCTATAGATCATAGGAGTTATGGACCAACACAACTCAGACCTCTCTGACTTGTCTCTGAGACTTTTGAACTTTCCCCAGTAATGCTTGGTGTGGGAGGAGTTACGTGCCTGTGTATAAGCCACATATTTTTGGTGCTTGTAGATATCTCTCTGAAGAAACTGTGACTGGATTATCTTGTGAAACACTCAGAAACAGCAAAAGTTTCCAAGATTCAGAGTAGCAACGTTTAGACTTTGTACAAAAGGCCGGAAAAGTTTATATTCCATAAAAGATCATCATAGACCAAACATACAAATCCTAAGAATAGCCTTTCCTATAACATTTTATTACTATCTTTTCCAAATGCAGATGAAACCAAGAAGTAGAGAGCATGCAATTATGATGAACTCCTTCTAAATTCTGGAGTCTTGCTTTGGCTTTCTGGGAAAGGGAACTCCCCAGTAGAGGTTTCCAGAGTTGAGGAATTGAGTTGTAGGATTGAGTTGAGTCTTCTCATGCTATGACACTGTATGCTTGAGGGAGCCCTCCTTCCCATCCAAATATACAAAGAATGTCCTCCTGGGGCACCAAAGTCAATGAGAAAGGGTAGAGGCACAAACCTGGCTATGGCACTGTTGCTGACAATATCTCCCAGATTTGGGGGAAAGACTTTCCCCTCAACATTACTGACCAGACTGTCCCAACTCAGGTTCTGAAGTAGATTTTACCAGCTTGTTCCACCCTTGGATACCTCTGGATATATCTGCATTTCTTCTGCTGAATCTCCATGCAATGCCTGACAATCATGACTTTGTCTGTTGTGTGGATCACAGAAGGTATCTCCATGGCATCTGATAATGTAGGCATGGATTTATTGAGGGAATGATGCCAGTTTAAGTCACTTACAAGTTCCGTGCTTACAGATGTTAAATTAGAAGTGTATACTTGAATTATTTTCAGCAACAATTATTGTTTTGTCTGCTTTAGTCTATGAAAATAGATTTTTAAACAAATTTTATCTTATGCCTTACCCCAGCTATCTGCACACAGAAATCCTAACAAGTCCTGAATCCTGCTGGGAAAATATTAAAAATGTTTAAGCCCCATTTTTGTATATAAATAGTAATATCAACAACACAAAATCTACTTATGGACCAATTCAGCAGCCAGAGCTCTTGTTCTTTCTGGTTGTCACTTTGATAATGCAATACAATCACATGGGCTTGCAGCCCTGTCTGCTTGGTGTGCCATCATTTATAACACATTATCGGAGTGACAGCTGGCAGTAACAAGAGGCCAAGTGCCAGATATGCACAGCGCATCTTACTGAAAAATATTTCCCTGTTAAAATGCAGATAGGTTGATTAAGAAGTGAGGGAATTCCTCCCCCTTCCCCCAGATGGCTGCGCTGATTCATTGGAAACTAACCCAGACACAGCTTGTCAGTGCACTGGCAAAACTCCATGCTCCACCTTCCCTCCCCTATTCAGGTTATATCCCATGGGGTTCATCAGGAGAATTTTCCCTGACAAGGCTTGAAAACAGTGATCTATAAGCAATGAGCAGTATCACCGTTTGCTTTAATTAGGGAGGACAAAAAGCTTGCTCAAGGATGCATTTTATGCAGTGGAAGGGTACACCCTGAAGAGGGTCCTGTTTGCACTCCACTTGCTTTGTGTTTGTCCAGCCTGCTTTCCCTGTGCCCCTTGAATTCAGGCCCAAACAATGTGCTCTCAGAGCTTTCCAGTCACCATAAATCCCTGCCTCCGTCCTCAATGAGACTCCTTCTCAGGCACCATCTCAAGGCTTCCTAACTAGCCTTCCCTGATCCAGCCTGACCTGTTAATCAGTATTATTGAAGAGTTACCCCTTTGAACTTTAGGAAGTAATCTGGTGTATTAAGGCCTTCTTTTAGTTTCACTAAATAGTCCTGTGACCTCCCTAAAAAACACTCAAAAGATGACAAAGGATTTGTGTGTCCCCACATGGGGTGCTAATTGGGAAACTGCAATGAGTTAAAGGAAGAACAGCATTAGAGAAGATGACTTTATGAAGAAGTGAGAGAGTTAACTGGCTGCTGTTTCATTATTATACCAGCTGACTGTACAGGACTCCATAATGTTCTCAGGGATGTGGGGAGCGGTGTGTGTTCCCTGGCAGAGACCCAAGATCTAGATGAAAATCTCCCAGAGTTAATTTAGGAAAACAATAATATTTAAAGTTGGAAGGCTTTTTCTTTTTAGACTGTATTCCACCATGAAACACGTGATTCCTGGTCCTATTTCTTATTTACATAGACCTTTCCTTGTGAATTCTTGTGAATAGCTAACCCTTAAATAAGAGAAACTAACAGGAAGTACATAAATTAATATTTTGATATTCAAATACATGTGAGTTTTCAAGAAATGCTGAAGTGTGTCCCCAATGAAATAATTGTCACAACCTCAAATACTTAATGGCTGATCACTAGTTACTCAGTTTGTGCAAAGCCCAGCATGGAAACTAGTCTTGGCTGAACTTTTGCAGCTTATTTAATTCCTTATAACTGTTCCCCTGAGGTAGTATAGTTTTCCTCATGCTTCAAGCATCCACTCCCAGAGCAGAGGATGGCAAGATAACTTGCAAAGTGTTCTGGGACTTGAACACTTTTAAAGACTACTGCTCAGACCTCAAAACCTTGCACTGCCATCCTCTTCCAAACCACCATGGCGGGATGGTGTCTGCCACACTCCCGGGTGAATATCTGTGCTACAGAGCCAGAGTGTTGGCCCATGTGTTGGGGAAAATATCCCTACAGGTCCAGCTCTGCCCTGAAGAGTACAGTCCTGGTGCCACAGAGCCACAGAAAGATAAAATAACTAGGCAACTGCCCCCAGGTGTTATGTTTATGGTCAGAGCTATAACAGAGCCCAAAGCTGTAGGATTGCCCATTGTGTACCATTGTATCCATTTGCACACCTGCTTCTCCATGTGTTGCTTCAGTAAATACACAAAATTTTTTTATCTCTCTTCCCTTGTCCTTTGACATTTTTCTGCACCCCTTTGTGTGTTGGTCTGTGCTATGAAAATTCAAGTTTCCTTGATCAAAAGTTACTTACGGTTTTTTTTCCAGTGTTTGGTTTTCATGGATCTTACCTTTTCTGTGCCTGTAAGAAGGTAGAAGAGGCAAGGGGATTAACCATTTAGGGAAGGCAGAGAGAATGACTAGCAGGAACCTTGATTTCTATGTGTGTACCTCCTTATTTGAACCAGGAATGTAGTATGTGAAAGATAAGCCACCCTTCCAGCCATTACAATGCTGCTTTGTTCCAGTGCCACTGGTGCTGGCAACTGGGTGTTTTTCTCACCTCAACTCCCTCACATACACCATGGCTACCTGAGAGCATGATAAGCACATTCCAGGGGAAAACTGAGCATCTTTATTCACTGTGACAGAAGGAGTTGTTCAGATTTTTTTTTTCAGAACACTTTTCATTTAGTGAGTCACTACTGGATATGTGCTAAAGCACCTCTGGGAATCCCATCTGGTGATGTGTATCATTAGGCACCTAAAACCTGCTCCTGAGCAACATTTTCAAAACCCATTTTCAGTAGGCTAGATGTCTGCTCTATGCAAAGGTTTGTTATAGTGGTATCAGTCCTGGGAAACATTAATTTTGTTTACTAGTCAGCAATGTCCATGCTACAGAACCAGCAAATTCATGCTAATCTGAAAATGCCAACTTCAGCTAGTTTCTAGTAAAACTGAGCTGGCAGCATTATAACTGCATGCTAAATTGGGTGTATACTGGTTTATCTATTTGCACAATGTTAATGTGTAGATAGGCCTATAACAGACACCTAAGTGGCCCTATCATGTCTGAAAGTAAGACTTTGGGGGTACTTCAAGGAATTAACTTGAAAAAGTTAATCAGCAAAAAATTAGAAAAAGAAGACAAAATGTTCCTTTCAACTGGAAGCTTCACTCTAAAAATTAGCTTCGTGCAAGAATACAGAAAAGTCAATACACCTGGAGCTCCCTATCTGACCTGTGAAATAAAAACATTTTTGTGATGTAATCACTCTAAAAATTACTTTTTTAGCAGCTATTAAAGCATCTAGCAAGTCCATATTTGCATTTTGACTTTGCAGTAAAAGTATCAAAGTGATTTTAAACTCTCTCTCCTTCTATCTAATTAAATCAGCATAATTAAAATTACCTCACCACTCACAGAAGACACCGACATTGCTATGGCCAATAGATGTTGATCAGAAATTATGATGACTCATATTATCTGCAGAATGCAAAACCTGCCATACAGCTGTGAACATTTTAATAAGAATGTATAGTTTCAGCTCAGTAAACCGCTTCAAGATAATAGAATAATGATACAATGTTTAAATACATTCTTCCATTGTATTCTTACTTTAAAACTCAGTGTGGTTTTGGAAGTCCACTGATTTTAGGCCCAGATTGCTAATATTGTAGCGGATTAAAATAAGCATTTAAAAAAAACCCACTTTATAAATCCTTATCTTCTGGTGTTAACAGCAAGTAGTCAAATTTTGTGGGGTTTGCTGGTCTGCTTCCAAGGCAAATTCATCAGATCTTTCTGTTGTAGATGGTTATGTAGATCAGGAATAGCTCCAACAAAGCCCACTTAAAATGCATCAATGGAATATTGGTGTGAGAAGAGATTCAAACTTATTGATTTCCGCTGGAGTTTACACCAATGAAGAAAGAATAAACAAATTAACCATTATTTTTTTTGCCTTGGATTTTCTTTCATAAACTTTAATTCCAAAGTATTGTGGCTGAAATAATTTCCAATGAATAATTAAATAGGTTATTGACCTAATTAGAATGAAAATGAAAATAGCCAGAGACAAAATTTGGGGAAAAACATTAGGAATTTGCAATAAAACCCTACTGAACATTTTTGCCTGCATAGAAGACCATACTTTTATGTGGTAAAAACAGTGCATTACCAGAGACTGCAAGCAGTGATGGGCTCTGACAGTGTGGTCAATGCCACATAATTGATGCTCGGACCAGGGGAGAGGAGAGGAGAGGAGAGGAGAGGAGAGGAGAGGAGAGGAGAGGAGAGGAGAGGAGAGGAGAGGAGAGGAGAGGAGAGGAGAGGAGAGGAGAGGAGAGGAGAGGAGAGGAGAGGAGAGGAGAGGAGAGGAGAGGAGAGGAGAGGAGAGGAGAGGAGAGGAGAGGAGAGGAGAGGAGAGGAGAGGAGAGGAGAGGAGAGGAGAGGAGAGGAACTGTTAGACACTATTCTTAATAGCTTACAAAACCATATTTAGAAGAAATTAACTGAAAGCAAATGCAGAATGAAGACTTGAAAGAAGACCTAGGACAGCCTTGTGGCAGAGTAAGAGAAACTCTGTGACATTTTCTGCCCCAAGCTTTATCTCTTTCATGATGTTCTGCTTGTCCTTGCTTGAAGCGGTTGAGGTTGGAGAATGGTACAAAAACAAAGCTAGTTAGTGAATCAGACCTAGAGTCATGAAGGTATTTCTCTGTCTAATTCTTACTGAAATCAATGAAAGTTAAATTCCAAAAGTAACTTAGATTTGGGGCCTTGGTCCCTGTCCAGGTTTGTTTAGCTCAGTGTGGATCTGTTGGCTTTCAAATCATGCCCATTTTGAACAATTGCTATTGTTACATAATTTTTCCTTACTGTGTCAATATTTATTCTAGCCTATGGCCCTTTGAAATGGGGCTCCACTAGACACATGCTTATTTTTAATGTCTTCTCTAGTCCTAACATGCTTTTCTTTCCAGTCTTTGAATTGGAACTGTAAGGATGGGTGGGTTCACCAGTTATTATCTTCCATTGGGAAAAATATAACCTAGTTGGTTTTGCCAGCAAGTGCTAAGAAGAAATGTTATATAATCCCTTTAATAATACCATTATTTTCTTGGCCATCTGTGTTCTGTGGATTTTTCAGCTGTTTGTTTGTTTGGTGTAAAATTACACTTTCAAATTTTTTATTATCATTATATTATATTTATATAAAGTTGTTTCATCTTTGGAACAAAACCTCCAAATATTAACAACCCTTAAGCTTGTAGTAGGTGCTTACATGAAAGAATTTGGAAGTAACTGCCTGTCAATTGTTCACTGAAGAAGAAAAAAGTGACCCTAGAAGAAGAATTTATTAAGAGGGTGAATAAATCATTTCTCTCTCTCATTGTCATGTCATTTTCTTTACCATTTGGCATTTGCTGCACTTGGAAATTCCTCCAAGTCTTTGTGTTCCTGAGCTTTGAGAGTTCAGAAAATAGTCCCTTGGCTGCCAATCCCTGCCAAGGTTGCTACTTTCATACTCCTTTCCTGTGGATTACAAAACAGGATATTATTGTAAAAACAAACAGAAATTTCTGATCGCCTCTGCTAATCTTGAAGACAACCATAGGGGAATGAAAGTTCTTCCTTTTTCAAGTGGCTCAGGCTAGGGATAACTTCTGTTCTGCTGCTGTCAGGTGAAGAGCAAACACTTTTCATTGGTAATCACCAAAGGTCACAGTAGATAGTTGCAATTTTTTGTCCTTCCCTTTACATTTTGGACATTGAGAGATGAATTTAAGTTTCTAAAGTTTTAAGGTTTTCCAGTATGTTTCAAATTAAAAATGGGATCATTTATAAAGCAAGGCAGTTAATAATAGAGAGCTGAGTAAAGATATTTCTCTGCTCTGTACATTGCCACAGGCTGTTTCAGCACTGGGCAGAAGGGTTGCTGTATGTTGTTTTCTTGCCTTTTTCCTGTGGGTGATGTAGAAGGTGTTAAAAGACATGGATTTGACCCTTCTACAGCTGTGAACAAGGAATATCCTATCTGACTGATTTAAAATAAAAAAAAATATGATGCCAGAAACCAGAAGTCATGTGTTGCTTGTTATTCTCAGGAATGGAAGTCCAAAGTGGTATCTCTGGAAGAGACAGAGATCTGAGAACAAGTCACCTACTTTTTTTTTTTTTCAAAAATTATTTAGCCTCCTCCACACAGTATCTGATCCCACTCCATCATGAAAGGATATTTTTTTCCACAGCTCTCTCACAGGTTTATGAAGTGTGAGTTATACTTTTGACAGACAGAAAGTGGAATAAATGCAATTTTGCTACATCTCTTGCAGAAAGAGTCCAACTGAGCTGGGAATAGAAGTGGAATTTTTGCTTTGCAGTTGTAGAATGTGGCTCCAAATTTAACACTTCCTTTGATCCTCCTGTCTTTGGGTGTGAGGATAATGTGCTAAGATATTAATAGGGTACCAAACCCCCAGTCATGCTCATTAGGTTTCCACCATGCATCAAAGCAGGTCCTTTAGCTTTGGTGAGGCCACATTCTCAGGTTGCCATGATGTGGAGTCAGTGAGAGTGCTTTTGAGGACAACATATCAAGTCAGTTCTCAGGCAGCATCATGGGCTGTGTTTGAGGCCTGTTGACTACTGGCTGCTTGTTTCCAAACTGGAATTAACCCCACTTTCCATTTCCATCCCATGATGAGCAGCCAGCTCACACTGCTTTCAAATGCAAGATGAGCTCCAGAGAGCTTCAATGACCTCCTCTAGGCAGTCCCCTGGAGCTGTGTGAGATGTCCTGGGCTGTCCAAGACGGCACAGGTCTCCTGCCAGTCCTATTCCAGGCAGGCAGCCATCTCAACTAGCTCGAGGTGTCTTGGATTGTCTTTAGGCTGAACGGAGCCAGGCATACACCTGCATTCCTCAATGAGGGCACTCCCTTCACTGAAAAGCTAAAAAGCAAACTAGGTCTTGGAAAAAGCAAACAAACCAAGAACCAAGCTCTGGTAGGGAGCTCTGGGGCGTGAGTTCTTGGGAGAGTCGCTCAGGGTGTGGGTAATGAGCAAGTGGGTGCTTGAGGGCTTTCAGGAGTAGGATCAGGTCTCTGATAACACTGCCCTGGCTCCCAGGCTCAGGCAATAGATGCACTCTGGTGGATGTTTAATTAGCAGATATGCTTAAAAGTTGGATCATTTACTAATGGTCAGGACTGCTTTGCTCTCAAACTACATGTCTTGTGGTGGCTTGTGTGGTGGCTCTGCAGATCAGTTTGTCAGCATTGGAAGGGGTACATGCTTTATTTATTAAACTCTGAGCTCCGTTAGACACTGAGCAAGAACAGCAATAGAAAATGAGGGAATTTTCTAATATTCTGTTGCTGCCTTTAACAGAGACAGTAAAACCTTAACAAAAGTAAAACTCAAAAATAGGTTTCTAATGGATGCAGCAGCATTTCAACTTATAATATTATTTCTTTTGTGAACCAGCAGAGGAGTTTAGGATTTCCTGTTCATGATCTTTAGTATGCATTGAAATGGCCACAATAATAAAACCAGAAAAACTACGGAAATTAAGCCTCTGAAAACAGATTAAAATCAAGTGTTACTTGGCAGCAAAACTTACCTGGGAAAAGTAGAGCTCACAAGAGACAAATAGATAAAAATCTAAGACTAGGTCAAATTAAGACTCACATTAGACGTGTCATGCCACCAAAACAATATCTGACAACTGAAGTTACTAAGGCAGTTTGTGTTTGTAGACTATGTCATATTTTACATTATTGATAAACAGCTAGCAATTTGGCATGATACTTATATTTTATAATGCTTTAAGATCACAGTAATATTTGAGCCAAAAGTCCTTAAAACTGCTGTTAGAATTTTTCATCAGCTTAACATACCATAGACATTGTTAAAATGTCATTCTAAGCCCATTTTCTGACTTTTCCCTATAAAAGGATTAACTTGTCTTTAGAATGTTAAAAATGCTTAAATTACTTGATAATAGATAAGAAGGTTTAGCTTAGGCTCAAGAAAACTTGGAGCATTTATTAAGAAAATATGTATACTTTGTCTTTTGCTCAGTTGGCATAAGTCAAGTTCTATATGGTAGGATCATGCTGATGAGGGGTAATTGGAGTGCAGGTCATTTGCAGTCCATTTACCAGGTACTTGACATTACCACCAGAAGAAAAGTCATTCAAATCCCACAGCACAGAGCCCTGATACAAATGCAAGTCCCAGTACCCAGTTTGTTTGGAGTCCATGTGACTAAGACGCATGTGACCCTCATGCACGTGAATGACGTGCAATTACCATTTACTCTCTTGTGTCTCCAAGACTGGTTCTGCGTGTTAGTTGATATGTGTTAGTTGATACATGGCCTAAATCGAGCCTTAGGGCAATCTACATTTCAGTTTTGGGAGCCCTAGGGCCAGGGGTGAACCCCAAGGATCTGGATGTGATACCCATGGCACCCTGTACACACAATATCTTGGTTATCTCACACCAAGTTGTTTCCTAGTTCTCCTTCACCCTCAAATGCCATCACCTTCCTAAATATAATTTGAGTTTGATTTTTTCTACCCTGAAGACACAACCGAGAAAGCTGCCCCTTGACATAGATTGGTGATAAATGGCACCCTGATTTTGCCTTTCTTGTTCATCAGTTAACAGTTGGAAAATATAACATA
Source organism: Pithys albifrons albifrons (assembly GCF_047495875.1). NCBI lineage: Eukaryota > Metazoa > Chordata > Aves > Passeriformes > Thamnophilidae > Pithys > Pithys albifrons. The sequence continues at coordinate 68,694,124 of NC_092462.1, forward strand.
CCAGAAGAACTATTGGAGACAGATCAGTTGTGGCCATGATACACCTTTCATTCCAGAAGATGGTCCAACCAACGGTCCAGGAGACATGTACATCGGTCTGTCCCTTTTCATGCAGAGGAGGAGGTAGGAGGGAGCTGTTTGAATTGCATTGGCTGCTTCCACAGCTGAAAGACCGCTCCTGGCCCCATGTCCAGCCAAATCAAAATCATCATTCACATAAAGATGAAGTAGCGATGGAGACATAATCCTCCTGCCTGTGAGAGTGACTCAAGTGGCTCACTTTGAGAAGCATCACACTGCAGGAACAGAAGTGCAGTGCAGGGTGGAGGAATAGCAAGCAAAGTATTGCTCATGGAGAGCAGAGATCATCAGATCAAGGAAAGCAAAATCAGGAAAGAAAAGAACTAACTGTATTCTGGAGTATGATACTCATAAGTTGACTCAGGAGCACCCACTTTTAGGCTGTACATTTGTCTCAATGTCTATAGACAATGAGGATGCAGGGAAAAGAGAGGACAGTTACAGCTCCCTTCTGAAGACCTCTCTCTCAAGACATACTGTTATTCAAAGTACATTGATCACATATCAATGTTCATGTTTAGCAGGGAACCAAGGCACAGGCATGCAATTACTGCATAGAGTTTCAGACCTTTTTCCCCAGCAGGTCGAAGTGTCCATGTCTGTCTGCTGCAGAGAAGGCTCTGCCCTATCTGTCTGCAACAGGCTTCTAATGAGGACAAACTGAGTGAAACTCACCCAACATTTACCCAGAAATGTCCAAGGCAGATGAGCTACAGGCTTCTCACATGAGTGCAGTGGGTAAATACAGCTTGTTTGGGCCTCTTTGAACTTTGGCCATTTTTTTCCTTAGTGGGGTTAGGAGTGAACAAGTTTGCACATGTGGCATTTGGCTCACCCCTGCTGGGGTCGCATAGCATACCCACTACCCCTAAATGTGAGGAGAATTTTTTAATGCTTGCTCTAGCCAGCTGCCAGGCTGGCACAAACTGTACATCGGGCTCAGTGCTGCATCCTGACTTTGTGACAGAGCAGAAATGTCACCTCTCCTGCTTCTCTTCTCTCCCCACCTCATTTGAAGCAGATGGGCTCTGTACTAGTGCTGAGACAGAAGCTCACAAGTGACTAAGCATGGGGTCTTGCACAGTTTCCAGCTCCTTCAGAAAACAAGGAACAAATGGCTTTTGCCGAGGAAACTTTTGCTGGCAAAGGCAAGAGCAGTCTCTTAGCTGAAGTCTGCAGTTTGCACATTGCACACCAGCAAGGGTTTAGGTGTGACCAGGTAATTACCACTTAAACCCAAGGCCTTAGCTGTGCCCAGAAGCAATCAGTCCTGTGTGTTATTTACCACTTCCTCCTTGACTGCCCTTTCATTTCAGGCTTGCTTTGCAACAGCCTGATTGATTTACCCACTTCATGCCATTCTCTCAACATAGGCCCTGGATTAAAAATAAACCCTGTAAATTGTCACTACATATTTACTGACCATTGTGCTGCATGGCACCTCCTGCTTGCTCAGAAAAAAATGCTTCCTCCTCTAAGTGTTGTTTAGCTGGAAAAGACAGATAACTTCCTGCACTGTAATATAAGTGGTAGAGTTGCTTATTAAGCTGGACCTTGGTTAGCAACACCAACCTGGCAAGAATGAATCAGTAGGTGAACGCAACGCTGCAAAACCCTGAGGATTCTCCCACCCTGAAAGTGTCATTAAAAACATTACAAAGAAAGGAAGGGTATGCCAAGTTTAAGATTAACTGCAGTTATGACTGTGAAAATCATACTGGGAACACTCCTACAGGCAGGCTTCAGTCTGAAAAGAAGGCATTATCTCCACTTGGCACCAATGTGCATGTCCAAGCGATAATTCTCTGCAGGGCTCACGTCAACAGAGAGAGCAGAGTGCCTTGCTGAAAAAGGGCAAATAACCCTTAAAAAAGCAGAAAGAATCTCTCAGAAGTGAGCAGCATGAATCAAAAAAGTCAATGGTACCTATGGAAAGGATGTGACAAAACATCCTCTTAAGGCCAGTGAAGGGAACAAACTTTAAGGAAGAGAACAAACCTCAAGAAATTAAGAAGTAAGGGTTAAAGTAGCAGTTCCACCAGGGCTTGTTCTGAGAAAAACAGGATCTTGTGTGTGACTCATCTTACCAGTCCTATGGCATTTTTCACACACCCATATAGATAACCATGCTCTCAAAAGTGCTTGGAGACCATTTTCAAGTGCAAAACATACAAAGATCTCAAAAGGTTGGGGTTTCTGACATTCTTTAGAGGCCAGATACCTGCTGTAAGGCTGGAACAGGGCTGAAACTTTCTGTCTTTTGGGTGAGATTTAAACTACTGGTTTGTGCCAGGAGAAGAGGGAGCAGCGATGGCAGAAGGCCCAGCAAAAAGAAAGATAGCAATCAGTTGGAAGTACATTTTAAAAGATAGCATCAACCTTTTTCTTAGAAACATCTTGTTGGCTTATTTTTACTCGGGGGACTACAGAGGCAGGAAAACAAAGTCTTCTGGTTTCAGTTGTTTAAATAATCAGGGCCTATGACTGAATGAAATGGCAGAACAAGGATGACGATAGCAAAATGCACCCTCTCAGCCATGGGGAGGTGAGCTGAGGGCAGCAGCCACCCTTCCTCAGCCCCGCTGGCTCCTCTGGGAAAAGCCCTGCAGCTTTCTGCTCTTGTACCTTTCTTCTCTTCCAGCTTTCTTCTTTTCAGATTTTTTTCTTGATAGACAGGTGTGACCCCGCTCTAGGGGCAGGCAAAAGGAAGAAGCTCAGCATTCAAAATTCTCCCCTTTTTTTAACTGAGAAAGCCCTCTGAGTCAACCTGGTGCCTAAGTCCAAGTTCTTTTTCTGGTGGCTCCACCTTACAGTAACATCCCACAGAGCCAAGACTGGGAGAGATTCAGCTAGTGTCAGGCAATTTTCAGAGGGTATAACATTAATCTTCTCTTTTATCAACACATGCCCACATTTCTTGTCTCAAACACAGCCCAGCCTGGGAAAAGGAGCTGTGCACATGTCCCAGGGATTTTTGGCGGCTGTAGAGGCTCCTTAGAGACCAGAAGTACCATTTAGCCTAGAAATAGTTTTGCTGGACTCTCAGTATTGCTGGACTAAATGTCCCTCAGCAAATCTACACCACAATTTTTAAAAGACAACAAAGCATATCCTAAACTTGGAAGAGAGATGTTTTATGCATTCTCACAACAAAACAGTTTGATAAAACTCAAGGGAAGTTTTCTACAGCTAATGCAAAACATAAGTAAATCTATGCCTATTAACAAAGAATGAAAAAGCCACACAAAGAGACATATCTATTTATATGCAGTAAAAATATATAAATTGTTAATATCTTTATTGATATATGATTTTTGTTTTTCTGTTTAAAAGGGTCACATATCAAAGCTAAGTCAATCAGAATTGGCAGCAGAATAACTGCTCTGTTAATACCAAAGCAAAATGGTTAACTATGTTACTGGATATTTTTAAGCACACAGATTTCATTAAAGAAACATTCAAAGGCAAAATAAAGCATCAGTCATCAAATGTTTGTGGATAAATGTACCAGCTTATTGCACTGAGCAATGAAATGGGTTTTGGGGGAGAAAAATTTGCAAGTGAGTAATGGCTTCTTTAACACTAATGTGTCTTAATTCTGAATTAAATCCTTGTCCTGCAAACAGAGGCTGTCATAGAGATCAGTATTACTTCATCTCTTTTTTTTCTTCATTTAATGTCATTACAGAAAGCCCAGTACTCCAGAAATATTTGCTGCTGTCCAGTATGCATGTAGTAACAATAACCACTTTATGCTCCCTTGAAAGAATGGTCAGTAGGCCTAGAAAGTAGATTAAAATATAAATTAGGGAAATTTCAAAATAATTCATTGGAACTAACAAAAGACCAGCACAGAACTGAAGTTTGTTTCTGGAAAGGGCTGAAATCTCTTCAGAGAGAAAAAGGGTTAAATTTTAATGATAATTTTGGTATATTTGTAAATTGTATTTTGTTCTGTGATCTCAAAAAGAAAGTAAAAAACACATTTAAAAGTAGGTTGCATTACTTGTATAACAATTGTACAGTTGTAAGCCATGAAAACTAAAGTGATTCAAATACACACAGGTAAAAAAAGCTGTGACTGTTCAATCTCCTCCAGAGTGTGACTAAATCTCATGATTTTCTATACACTGTGGTAATTCCAGGGAAAAGTTCGTGCTGAACAGACCTACACGGCCAGTCATCTCCACTTTGGACACTTTGGAAGCCAAATGAAGCAGTTGGCTGACACTTCACAAAAAATCTGACACAGCCCAGTGGAGGAGCTGTGAGCCCTTGGTTCACTGACTGGGCTCCTGGTGTCAAGTACCACTCACATTGATGGTGGCTTTGGGACAGCACAGACCACACTGTGCACCAGTTTCTAAAGTGTATGAGGTCTTGGGCACCAAAAGGCTTGTCCAAAAGCAAACTGCATTTCAACATTAATTAAGGGATTGTTATAAACAGCTGAGAGTGTATCTTGGCTATTTTGCCTATGAACTTCCTGGCTTTGTTGTAGAAAAAGTGCTGGTGATAGATAACTTTCTACGCATTGGACAGTGAGTATTTTTAATTTTTCCTCTTTCACTAATTTAAGGTTTTCTTGTCAACCAGTGACCTTGCTTTCTGGAGAGTGTTAAGAGCATTGTCTGAGCTATGATGAGAGGGAAAGGACATAGGATGAGAAAGGCTGCTGTGTGTATTCCCTCACCTGTAGGAATCAGCAGTTATTTGTGGCCAAGAGATCTGCAGGATCCAGTAAAGGAAGAATAAATACCCAGAGAGCTTGGATTTGCAGAAAGAGCTGAAGAACCACTCTAAAATAGTCTGGAACAACCTCCTTTGAGCTGACTCTGCTTTGAACAGGGAGCTTGGACATGACAATATCTGCAAGTCCCTTCCAATGTCAGCTGTGCTTGTCTGTATCTAACAATTCAGCCAACTACCATTAACCTGTAGCTTCTTCCTGAGCTTCACAGCAGTCACACACAGAAGTAGAAATATTTTAAAAAGAAGTCAGCCAGCCCATTTTCATCTTTTTACCTGAAAACTCAAAATGTTAATTTTTTCAGTCCTATCCTAGCCTTTTCTCCTTTCTTCTTATTTTGCTACTGAAAAACAATTGGGGAACAATAAAAAGGAGTAGGGAAAGAGTAAACCATAAGAATATCAGTGGTTTCAGGTTTTGTTGGGAAATTCTGATCTCTCACAATTCTAATGAAATCTCTCACAATTTTAATGAAATAATGTTTTTCAAAAAAAGTTTCAGTTTTTCTCCAAGGAAAAAGTGGCTTAAATGAACAGAACAATCTCTGGAAAGTAGCTGATATTTTGCTATATTATCAGCAATGAGAGAACACTCGATGTTCCCTGACCGAAGGATTTCTTTGAATACTCTCTCTTAGAATCATTAAGGTTGGAAAAGGTCTTCTAGCCAAGGGCTTCACATACAGGGCCCATGTGGCCCTCACCCCTAAGGGAAGCATTGATAGTCTCCATCCACTCAAAGCCCGCCTCGTCCTCACTCTCTTTCCCCAGATAAAATGATCACAACTCCACATTATTGATGACAACCTAGCATACCCTCAACATAACTTTTTGGCCTTTCAGCAGAAAAGTCAAACAGATTGTTCCCTGCCTGCTGTTGCAAATGCCAACAGTGTGGCTGGAATCCACCTTACTTTCTCTGTGAGGAATTAGAAATTACCTTATGAGAGAGGTTATAATCCACCGCCAAGTGAGAGAGTCAGCATTAACCAGAGTAACCTGATTGATCTCTGTGTGAGGTTGTTTGAATGAAGCTCTGGTTAATTTCCACTGCCACAAGCTGCAAAGCAAGGTAACCTGTGGGGTGATCTCAGGGAAAAGTTAGTCTGAGGACCACTCTGCTCAGGACTGTGTCCTCCCAAATCAGAGAGATACTGGCATGCTGAAGGAAAATTCCCTGGGACAGCTCATCAGTCAAACAGCAAGGATACACAGACACAATTTCCAGTCTTCGATCCCAGCTGAAACACAAGATCAAGAGCAACATGTGCCTGCTTGTGTGAGTCAGTCACAGCCTTGGTGCTGTTAGAAATACTGCTTATTTGGTCAACCTGAAAAGGATAATTTATTGCTCCTGAAAATCCTGTGACATCAGGCAGAGTAACCGTGAGGATCTGTGAGTATCAGGATATGTGTTCATGTTCAAGGCACACAAAAATTTGCCTTCTTCCCCAGAATTAGATATCTGCCCTCAGTTCTGGTTCTAAACTATTGTATAGTCTGTCAGTGTTTTGCTTATAATGAAAATTATGCCCTGGAGGTATCTGCACTGTGGTTCTCTGTATGTTCCACTAAAGAGATGAATGAAATCATCTCTGGCAGTCCAGTTTGTACAGTGGCTGTTCAGGCAGTACATAAACAGGATCCTTTTTATTTACGTCAGTTGCATAAACCCAAAATTCATTCCAAGGATTTGCATGTTCACAGGCCTAATCATGTTAGCACAGCACACATTTGCAAATTTGCTCTCTGACAATTGCTGGAATCTGGAAATTTGTCTGATTGTTGTTGGAGGCATCACCAAGTGCCAGAGGCTGTGGAGGGAGCAGGTAGGGGTGCAGCAGCTGAGGGTGTGAGCAGAGGGATGCGCCCATCCATGCCAGCAATGGAAATGCTGCTGAATAGCAAATGATCTACTGTTCCTGGTTAAGTAAATAACACCAACTTCCTGCCCCTTTGGAAGGCGATGCTTCATGTGCCCCAGATCCTGCTGCTTATTTGTTGTACATCCCTGTTCAGACTTGCACAAAATGTGTAAATCAAGGAACAATAAAGAGGTACATATTCCCAAGAAAGACTGATCTCTCACAGAAGGGTGGACTAGAACTTGAAATTCTCATGGACTCAGATGTCTTCTGTTTTGAAATTACAGGCAGAGTTTCCAAACAAAACTATATTTACTAAGTCTACTGAAGCTTAAGTATGCTTTCACTGCACATAAGCCGAGGTTCTTATCTGGTGTTTTTCTTAATATCCTCCCAGACACATTATTCTCACCTGAATCTAACAGAGCTTTTCTTCTGTGCCTACTGATTTACACAGAGGTTTGGATTGGAGTCCCACCTCCACTTCTTTGGCTGCTTACCTTACACAACCTGCCCAAGTAATTTAATATTTGAATGCTGATGACCCACCTGAAATTCCTTTCACACCCCAGGGAAACCATACATATTCCCCCACAATTCATTAAAAAGCAATCACGGAGCTGTTGGGGTTATTGAAGCACAGCAGTCCACCGGGCTCGGGACGTGGCAGGGAAGGAGGAAGGAACAGCACCGAGTGTGCGATCTCTCGCTGTGCCAGATCACACCTGAGCCAAGACAGGGTCTCAAGCCAGGGAACAACCACAGTGCCTGCAGCAAACATACACCTCCACATGCATTTCTGAATGATTTAGTTTGTTGGGATGTCATTCTTTAAGCGCCAATTAAAGACTAATATAAACCTATACATTAAAAAATATGTTTCAATAAGCCACTTTTCTGTAGGTTTTTACATTCACTCTCTTTTCTATGCTTTTGTATGGATTTTAGATTGCACAAGGGGCAGTGTCTGAAATGTATTTCTTCTTTTAAGGAGAGATTGTCTTAGAGAAGAGTGGAATAGACAATCCAGTTTTATGTAACTGTGGTAACTGTGGGTTTTGTACCCTGTATCACAGTTAATTCATTGTTTAACATGAGGCTTTAATTCAGTTGTCTTCATCAACGAGCTACTTTGTGTCCATATGGCTAATAAGTGTTATTCTGCATTCCAATTAATGGGAAAATAGAAAGTATTTTAACAGTGCAGCTGATCTAACAAAAAACACATCTGAGGAGGATTAACATTTCAAAGGAACTATTTGCTCAAGTGAGCTGTCTTTATTATGATCTAAAGAGGGGGAAGTTGAAGAAGAAACCTTGAGTAACATTTTCATTATGGTAGCTTAGATACTGGAAATTAAATAGACCTGACTGAATTATAAAAAATCCTTTTACTTGAGCCTGGAGATAATTAAAACTGTTCTACCATGTGTCAATAGCAACAAATGAAAACTGGTAGAGATGAAGGATAATACAGTAATGTAAATGCTTTCTGGCAGACAAAAACATTGCTCACTTTAACCATGGCCAGTAAAAAAAAATATGATTTTCCAGAAAGCATAAAGAACAGGCTGAACTGTATCAGTATGTTTTTATGAAAGACATATGGCTCATTCTCACTTCTCAAAAATGTGTGGCTCTGGTAGTAGGCAATTGTTTTACTATATAATACTAGCACAACTTTAATTTAGATTAAAAACACACGACAGGTTTCCAATGCAACACAGGGAAGTTTGTGTTTGGTTTTTGTTTTTTTTTTTTTAATCTTTATTTCTTCAATTTTTTAAACCTTGTTCTATTTACAGCTGTTCTTTCACTCGCCCCATCTGATGGGGAGGGGAAGCAAGCACCTGCTTGCACAGTCAAAGCCAGCATTGCTTCTTCCAAGCCAGCTGGCCAGGGTGCCATGCTGGGTATGTACTCCTTCCTCTCCAGAGATCAATTGCATCAACCAGTGTGAGGATGGTCTCTGCCAGCTCAGGGTCCACTGCCTGGCTTTCTGTAATTCCACAGCTGTGGAATCTGGCTACAAAATACTCTCTCTCTGCTGAAGAATTCATTAACTTCTCTCAAAAGAGTGGAAAGAGTAATTCCTGGTGTTGAGGTCGAGGGTTTCCAGCATTAAGGTGACTGCACACACTAAACTTTGTATGTTGGAGTGAGGATGAAGAAGCATACCAGGGTTTAGATGTCCCTGATTATTCCAATCACTGAAGTTCTTACTGCCCTCCATAGTGTACGTGACAAGTCTATGCAGCATTAGGATGCTTACAGTGATCATGTCCCTTCCAACAAGTGACAGGTCAAAGGCAAGACTCCATTGTCAGATCCTGCACATACTCCTTAGGTTCTCCCCAGTCTATGGTTTGAGTTCCTGATGCAAGTATGTGGATGATCTTTGAGGTACACCTCAGAAACAGCCCATGCTTATATAGCTAATACAGTCTCACAAGGAGCACCAGTTGGTCTTGAGCTGCTCAATGAGCCATTTGACAAACATTTGTCAGGACTGAACATATTTCTGAATTCCCCATGAGTGGCACTATTGACTGGAAAAGCCCATTTGCACTACTGGAGCAGAGAAAAGAAACAGAGCCACTGCTGATGTGGGAGGATGAATTCATACCATAGATGTCACAGAGTAAGAATTGGCTGCCCCCTTGGCTGAAGGGTAATCAGCAGCTCTCTAAGGCTTGTGGTTGTTGTACAGAGGCTGAAGGCCAGAGAGGTCCTGGCATATGAAAGAAGGTATGCTCCTTGCAATTACATTAACTGCAGATCTCTGGTAATAGATCCTAAAGAAATACACATCTTGTTGTCTCTGGCACTTCTGGAGGGACATGTCTGATATACCCATGATGGCCACCAACACCAGCATATGAACTAGGGTCTTTCCAATACCAGTGACTAATTTTCAGCTCCAGCTATGTCCAAGATATTCTTGCTTGTTCAGAGGTGATGGATATCAGAGTGTAATGCCCATCTACTAGATCTGTGTGTGGGTTCCCCCCAGACTAGTGCCCTTTGATGAATATCTAACATCCTTCCATGTGGTAATGATGATGCATGCCCAGAGATACTACGTGGATGCCTTGCTTTAAAAAAGGGCAGCCATCCAGCTGTTCTGCTTTTCTGTCAGCTTTTTGGAGAGGAGCTGAGGTGTGTGTGCTGGTACAAGCAGGTGTAGCCTCTGAAAGAGGAAAGACCTAGGGTCCAGCACCATGCAACATGTGTCTGGCTGCAGGGAGGGTGGATCTCTCCCAACAGATCCAGGCCATCGTAGTTACTGACAGATATTGACTTATTTTCACAAGAACTTTACAACCTGAACGGTTTGACTGGTCACATTAACACTTAAAAAGGAAGAGTTTGTGAACTGCATTTGTCAAAAGAGCACCATTTCTCTAAGCTCTGAGAAATGTGGTTTTGTGGAATGAACTAAAGCTGCAGGCATAGAAATGAAACTCCTGATTCCACATACAAAATGTAACAGTTGGGTCACAGACTCAGTTTTAAGCCTTCTGGTTTTCTGTACATGTGGTTGTCTCTTGAAGATGAACTATCATTTTCAAGCAACATAAATGCATACAGATAATTAAATGCTTTTTAAAATGACAATGTGCATTGAATATTTGACAATAATTCCTGGAGGAGCTCTAAACTCAGGTCTCTTTCTGCGTGCTAGAACAGTGTTTCCCTGTAGTCTCCTGGCTCAGCTGCCCTCTTCCAGGCTACCTCCCAGACCAGAAGCTCTTGTGACTGAGTTGTGCCTTTGTGTCCTTTGGGCAAAGTCTGATGTACTGAGATCCTTGTCTGTGAGCATGTTCCCATAGCCTGTGACAACAACTGTAGAGATGAGAGCCACAACAGCAAATAGGAATTGTAAGGTTTATTAATTTCCTTTTCTTCATAGGTTTGAACTCCTTTCAAAATGTTGTTTATCACTATTATTTATTATGTGAGCTCCCTCTTGTGTTTTATTTTGCACCTGTGTAATCCAACTGGCTGCAGGCTCTTTCTTTCAGGTGAAAAATCTCATTTTAAAGTTTTTACTAAGTAATTAATTTATGTAATTTCTTTTTTCCCTTTCAACACATCTTTGTTGTGATTCATTCAACTGACTAAAAAACCCCCCAAAATCTCCTCATCAAAAAGCTAAAACCTGCAACATTTAACAAGAAAAAAAAATTGGCATGTAGTGCTATTGTCTGGTTTTCATACAGGTGCCACTGAGGGTAATGACAGAGATTGAACTCCATCCAGAGAAGGCTCAATATGGAAAGCAGTTTCACCTATGATCCAGAAAACCCACACAGGGTATTTCTGTAGCTGAATTATACAGAGCAAAGTTACACCATTAAACTTGCAATGAGGCATGTGAGCACAAGTGCCTCTCCACGTGGAAACACTGGCAGGGCTGAGCCCTTTCAGATCGTGTTGCTCTCCCATCCTCCCAAGGGTGAATTTTTCAATGGTGGGAAAAGAGAGAAACCTTGGCAGTGTCTGAAGTTTACATATACCTATTGCTCTTTGGAATGACTAACTTTAACCCAAAAATGACTCATACAGTCAGTGTCTTTGATCTGATTGCATTCGTTATTATTATTATTAATGATAATAACAGTACTTCAGTCATGCCTCTAGGCCCCAGCTGAGATCAAGGCTCTGTTTTGATAGGCACTGAACAGACTGAGAAGACAAACCTTGCCCTTAGGACCTTACACCTGAACTGAGGAAGACACATAAAATGCAGGCAGAAGGAAGTAGTGTTATCTTTATTTTGCCTCAAGACAGAGGTTAAATGACTTGCCTGAGGTCAGGCAGGTATCTGTAGGCAGAGGCAGCACAGAGGCTGTGCCAAAGACCCCAAGGGATGGGGGGACCAAGTGGGATACACTTGTCCTCACCTTCAAAAATGCCTTGGCTGATGCCCACTAAGAGAGACTGTGAATTGGCAGCAGAGCAGAGCATGATTCAAAGGGGGAAGTGGCCAGCATTGGATGAAGGTGGGGTTGGGTGAGGACCTGGCCACATGCCTGCTTGTATGGCAGGCCCACAAAGCTCAGTGCAGCAATACAACAAACCAAACATCCCCTCTGTCCATGGAGTTGAGCCATTCCCTGCTTCTAGCCCAGGGAAATTAGCCTGCACCAAGCCCTGCACTTCTTTGGCTATTTGCCCCAAAACCAGTTTGTGGGGTATGTCTGTGTTAGCTCAAAGCCTGCACCCCAGGATGGAACCAGGCAATAATTGCCAACACGTCATGCTTTACCTCCGCAGACATCTGCAAGACCACAGCAGTCTTGTGACTCCAGTTGGAGAAGCCGGATGGTGGCAGCAGAGGTGAAACTGTTCCCAATTATCATCAGTGTTCTTGGTCAGATAAGAAAAAAAAATCTGAACCAAACACCCCTCACTGGAAATTAGACCATTCTTGCTACATTTTGGCATCTAAATACAATGACCTGCTTTTGCAAGAGTGCTGACAGCCGTTGGTATGGCAACTGTGATTACTGGAAATTTCCAGGGGCTTGGCTTTTGGAAAGCTGGCCAGTTATTTGGGTGCCAACATTCAGGTTTAGAAGCCTAAATTTAGACAGCTTTTTTCTTTTTTTTTCTTCCAATCTCAACTATTCATTTATGAAAAATGTATCATGAGTTTAGACACATGCAGGACACAAGATGTAAACATGGGACATTACAGCATCCAATAACTATAAGGGGACAAGGGTAAAATAGGCTACAAAGAATCATTTGATTTAACAGTGAATGAAAAGAGGTGCAAATGCAAATGCTAACTAGAGTACAGTCAAAATGGACTCTAAAGCACCTTAACTCTGAATGTCCACAAACATCCCCTTGGGACAGCAATTTTCTGTCCTAGTTTAGGGTACCTCAAATGGAGACTCTCCAGTCCATTGAGTTTATATGTTTGTATAATCCTTTTTTAGAGACCGTTTGATTCCTGCTACACCCTGTGGAAATCAGCCACCATGAGTACTCTGTGCACAGTAGGTAGTCTGAATATTGAGCACAGACAACAAGCTTCAGAATTTACCAGAGCATCTGAACTATGGGGATCCATTAGGTGATACTCTATGATTCTAATATATTTATTATCTATGTTCTTTGCATGTGAAATGCTGGCAAATTTCTATATATTCTGCTAATTTAAACATTTCTTTTTACCTGATGCTGAAATTAAATTAATTTTAAAGCAGTCATTTCTTAGCTTTCTCTTTGATTAATTTTCCTTCAGCTTCTGTTCAGAAATATTCGGACTAATTTAGTGCTCACACAAATATAACTACAATCTGGATTTACACTCTGGTCAGAATTTGTCAAGTTTGCTTTTATTCTTCTAATTAGTTCACTTGCATTTATTTAGTTCTGTTTATATGTGGCCCATCTCTGTTGCCATCTTTGTAATGGATTTTATTTAGGAAAAAACCCATACTGAAGATGTTCACATGCATACAGGTACAATGTATATAAACTAATGTACTGTAGGTGCATGTGCAAACGTGTGTACACACATAGGAAATAAATACGTATAATTTAACATGTACCCTTGGAAATATATGGAAAAAACCAACTTTGTAAAGCCCTGAGAAAAGTACTTTTACTCATGCCAATAAAATCCAAACTTTTTTTGATATCTTTGGAAAGATGGGTTTGTCAATAGACTCTAATGGCTTGAGGCCTTTATCCTCCCCAAGGACATCTCTCTGCTGCTGGAAATGCTATAGTTTTCTCTCCTGAGGAGTCCTGAGGTAAAGAGTTTTGGCATTTTATAATGACTTTTAGACAGTTGCTCACTGGCAGCAAATTCGAGGCTGACACTGAAGGTGTATTTGCCAGTTCCTTTGCCATGCTTTGATTTGTCTTTCTTGGTCTGGCACAAGAGTTTGGGGGTTGTGAGCAGTGGGGATTTGCTTTCATTTCCTAGACACATCAGTAGAACAAACAAACCCAGAACCATCTTCAGTAGGCTCTGAAATACCTGGTGCCAAACAAGTTCACCTACTTGCTTGGTTGTCCTGTAGGGTATCAAATCAAAGATTTGGTTTTCTGCAGCTCTCAAATTCTTACACTTCCTAAATTTAAAAAGAAAGCTAAATGACTATTCCAGCCTGGAACTGGCTGATAGGAGTCTACCAGGCTCCAGGAATTAATCCAGAGGAAATGGATACTTCTGAGAGTGCATTTATTTTCTTCCAAGATACCCAGAAATTAATATATATTCTGGTCAGCTCCACTCCAAAACACTGGAGAATACTGCCCAAAAATGAGAAATCTGAGAACAGGGATAAGCCCATATATGCTTGGTTTTTTGCACAAAGTGTCCTTTCATCCTAGTGGAGAATATTTTTTCCAAATTATTTCTCTTATGCCAGTCATGTGGCTCTTGTGGCAAAAGGTGTGGCTCTATGAGTTAAGTTGCTGTTATAAGGGGTAATTAAGTTACTATGTCGTGCAGCAAAGGAGTGTGCAGTTCTGCATTCCCTTACACAGAATCACAGAATGATTTGGGTTGGAAGGAACCTTAAGGGTCATCTTGTTCCAACCTGCTGCCATGGGAACAGACTCCTTCCACTAGACCAAGCTGCTCAGAGCCCCATCCAATCTGGCTTTGAACAATTCCAGGGACGGGGCATCCATTCACAGCTTCTCCAGGAAACTTGTTCCCATGCCTCATCAGCCTACTCTTGCTTTCAGAGCTACCTCCCTGGATCTGCCATCAGACCCTTGGAGACTTTTTGCCTTTCTGTAACTGGGGTTTTTACACTTATCATGACTAAAAACACTACATCAGTACACAAAATTATACATGGAAAATCTGTTTTGTTTTTAGTATTCCTTCTTAGAAAGATAGTTTTAATTCTGTCTTTACTAAAACAGTATTTTTCGAACCTGTCCACATACCACCTGACCAAATAATTTACACATCCTTCTCTCAAATTAAATTAAATCAAAATATATTAAAAATAGTTTAAAAGAAAGCAAAGCTAAGCAGATGGCATCTATGAATGTAGGAAACATCAAGTCAGTGTTTATTTCCTTGCAAAAATTCACTGAGAAACAAATCCTGAAATATTTATACATATGGGAGTGAACAATGAAGAAATACAGAATGTTGCCTTTCCTCTGTAACTTTTCTCTGCTTCCTATCTACTCCCCTGCTTTCTTTTTACATCTGCTTTTATTGTAAAAGACGAAAATCAGCAGACCTGATTTATTATTTAGACAGTCTCTTTGCAGCTGTCCTAGTTCAGCAGGTGGGACCAGTTATCACTGTGGGGGGGTGATCAAAGCTGTGTATTCTACCCCCTCTATTCATTTCCCAAGGACAATGGACCGTTAGCAGCAGCTGACCAGGGAGTCATTAACACCTTCACACCCAGCCTGGGGGGGGCATGGCTGCTATGGGCCATCAATAGTTCAGGGATACCCCATGACTCCCAGAGTTAATCACCCATTGTGCCACCCTGGGGGAGGGACTGGGTGCTCCCTGAGGGTACATAAGTGGTAGGTAAGAAGACCTTGGGAACTACTTGTTGGATCCAGAGGAGCAGTAGGACCTTGACAGGAGGAGACCCCCGCTCTTGACCAGACTACAGCCATCACCTGCACCAACGGGTTTCTCACTTCTTTTTGCTTTGGACTTGGGGGAACCACACAGGTTTCAGCACAAGGGCTAACAAACCCCTTTGGGTTTGTGCCCCAGGACACTGGGTTATACTGCTAGGTTTAGTGAGTTGAAAGCAATTTCTCTTTGTGTCAGTGTATTTATGGTAATATCTCTTATTAAATTGTAACTCTGACTTATAATCTCTCTTGTGGTGGGTCCATTTCTCCTGCTGGTTTACCTTTAAACCAGCACAGCAGCAAAATCTCTGGTGCAATATAGGAATGACTATATGAAGAGGCCACTCTGTATTCATAATGCTCAGGAACTGCTCCAGACCTTGGAACCTCAGGGAATTTCAGTATCATATTTGCTTCACATGGTCTCTAAGGAGAGAGAAAGTCAGACTGGACTTTCACTTGGTAGGGCTCTAATCCTGTTCCTCGTTTGCTGTGGGAATGGAGCTGAGGAGATGCAGCTGTTTTGTCTCTGTGGCGCATAAACTGAATAGCCCATGAAGGGCACACATTTGTGTCTGTGCAATGGCAGACAGAGGGGTGCCTGTTTGCTGGGAACGTGCCATGAGCCCTCTTTTTCTGAGATGCCACATCACTAAACTTCCTTGCATGATGGTTCATCCATGCAGGTAAAGGTTCAGCAAGCAACACGATTTTCTCACACCAACTGTGCATCTTTAAAATGAGGTCTGTCCATATTTAAGACCCTTTTAAACTTTACTATCTTCTTAGAATCCTTTTGTCAGGCCTACAGATGCCTCTTGAAGTTGCATGGTTTAAGTTTTCCTCTGAATGACAATGTTTAACATCAAGGAAATTAAAGAGTGTAAATACTCACAGAAAGTAAAAACATTCTTCTGGTGCAGAGTTCTTTAATCTCAGTAGTGGACAGGTATCATAGGTTGAGATTTAAGATTAGAACAATCCAAAACAGCAATGAGTTTCATGGGGATTTTTGGTTTGTTCGGGTTTTTTTGGATTTTAATAAAAATCGTAATTGAGGGTGTGAAAATTAGGCTATTTCAAAAGAGGACTGACTATTTTTTTTTGTAAAAGACATGAGATATTTTGTTAGCTGAAAATTACTGGGCTTCCATCACAGAGTCAGGGTTTGGTTTTTCCCAAGTGCAAGGTCAAACCAAGTAACTGAAATATGGCAGCCTGGCTTATAGTTCGGGCTATGAAAAGCGTCTGATACACAGCAGAGATGTCTTCTGTCAACTACTCTCGTTAGGAAAAAAAGCACAATATAATTTATATCTATGTCCGTTATCCACCTATTGTAAAGACAATGTATCTGTTCCTTACTTGGGGAAAAGACCTGCAGTTGTCTGTTCTTCCCATTTCTTGGTCAGCTATAAAGTAAGGTGGTAAATAATTTATCACTTTGCTCTATTCATCTTCCATATTAAAAAGAAGCAAAATTGTGTGACTAAATATTTTGCCACTTAAAAGATAGCACTTTGCCCTTCTTCCACTTTGGAATTCCCTTCTGTTGTCCCTGTCTTCTCTCTAGTTGCTGACAATGCATAATTATAATTCTATGCCATGCCACAAGTGCTGTGAAACAGCACAAACACAATGGAGGAACATAAGCATAGTACCACTTCTCATTTCAAACATCCCTGCTAATTCTCTGTGGCTTGAAACTAGCAATGAAAGCAGACTCACATGCAAAGAAAGGTCTGCCTACTACTTATGGGACAGAGGTCCAAAAAGCTAAATCCCTCCAGGCATGTAAAAACACTCTTATCAAAGGAGCTGTTCATAGGCACACACAAAGTGCAAGGACAACTTGGGTTTTTCCATGATTAATGATAAGTTTGGAGGAATGCAAGCCACACTATACTCAGGGATTAGTTGTTTATCAAGCAAAATATATGTGGAATTGAGCCAGCTGGGGCTGCTGAGCTACACACATTCATTTGTTAGGTGCTCCTTTCCTCTCCCATTTCATAAGTGAAGGGTGTGTGTATGTGAACCCTAGCAAAGCCCCTCAAAGAATAACTGTGCACAGAAGGTCTGTTTTTCCTTGAATGTAGTCTCTTCTGTCTTCTGAAGCACTTGAGGTCAAGCTTTTATGAAGACAGAATGTCTCCTCTTATTTTTGCCACCAGCACAAACTGAGCTTCATAGGCTGAACTGGTACATTGTAACTGATACGCTTTCACTTACGGCCATTTGCACTGCTATTATTGCTTATTTCCTCTGCTATCCAGCTTTCTAGAGGTTATGCAAAGCAGAAATGTGGGATTATTTGTGTCAACAGTGGCTGTTTTATTAGAAAGTCTGTCTTTGAAAAGGTGGTTTATGTGCAGGTCGCATGTGAAGTCCCAGGCACTTCAGGGAGCCGTGCTGAATTCCTACTCTGCATTAAAACTCTGGGATCACACTTGTGGCCACACTAGGGATTCTGACTTCAGTGGGACTGTGCTGATTTGCACAGCAACTAAAGCTGGATCATCTAAAAGAAGAGAAATGTGTGATAACCTCCTTTACGTTAACCAACGTTTATAGATGAGTTAGTCATTTAATACCCAATACCCAGGCAAATATATGGATCTTACTATGGGAAACTGTTCATTTCAGATCATATCACCACACTGGCTAACATCAGGTCCTGGAGCTGTAAGTAACCTTGTCTGTCCAATAGTCCATAGAGAAGGCTATATTCTGAGACTTAAGGGCTCTCTCTCTAGCTCCAAGCTTACTTCTAGGACATTCACATCAAAGATTTAATGAAAATCTTTTATCAAATGAAGATGTAGATACACAGGTTTAATACCAGTAAAAATATGTAAATGAACAGACTTGGCCGTAGTAAATTATAGGTCAAACTAGCCAAGAGCAGTGCTTGATAGAAAAGATACACCCTGTGACCTTTTTCATTGCTAACACATCAGTTAGTGGTCCCTCTGCTGACCTTACGTGCAGCTGCGGCACCTGTGATGGTGGATTTTGTGGTTGGGACACCTGTTTGCTAGAAACTGGGTCAGGGTGTGATGACTCAGTTCTCAAGAGCTGCCAAGCAGCTGTCAGATGGTGGGAGTTTTTACTGTCACTTGACCTTGCTGTGTGATCTAATTGCTGACTTGGAGATACACAGTTGTGGGTCTCTACCAGCTTCTCCAGTCTTTCCCTGTGCCCTGAGTCCTCCTTTATTTTGATCACTAGAAAGGCAAATGTGGTTGCTATTTATACATCCAATGTCCATCTTTAATGTGGTTTGTGGGTGTAGGCACGTGAACAATTCTTTACTTGAATTTCCTGGTGAAAGAAACTCATTCCTGTGCAGAAACCTAAGCACACTCTCTGCGTTACTGCAAATCATGGGAATCTCTGAATGACCTTTTGGGAGGAGGAGTTAATGATGTTTTATCCCAACAAAGAATCCAGGGACCACTGGTCACAGACTATCATCTTTAAGAAAACGTAATACTCCGCTCCATGCTTAGAGACTTTAAGAAAACTCCAAATTAGACTCTCAGAACTGAAACTCATCTTTGACCATCTAGAATTCAAATGGTTGTTCGACCTTCCCATAACCAGTGGAGAGATATAGATGCCTCCAGAAGGTAATTCACCCAGACATGTTTAAAACATGTAGATTTTCTGCAGTAGTCTGTCTCTTTCCTTTGATTAAAGAGAGCCTGGGAGATCTACATAAGATGGAGAGTTCATTTTTAGTTGGTTAAAGTTAAGTGAAGTGAATCCAGCCTCAGTGTGAGCAGCTTATGATCTTGTATGGAAAATAAATAACATTGAAAAAAAGGGGTGACAGAAGAGCTTCCCACGTAAGAAAGGCATTTGACACTAGAAGAATGATCTTTTTCATTATTTCCCAGACCATTATTTCTCTTTTTCCAAGACACTGTGACCTGCTGTCTTCCAGCAGACAAGAAAATGTGACTCCATCACAGTACTGAACATGCAATGTTCGTAATACAGGAGAGAAAATTAAGGTGTAGAAGGTAAATAATTTTTCTGCAGCTGCAAAGTACATCAGTATTAGAACCAAGCTAATTATTTAGTGGTTGCTGGTTCCCATGGCTCTTCCAGAGCAAGCTAATACCTTATTAATGGTTATCCCTGCTGTATTTAACACAATAAATCTTCAGTTAAGAAGCCACAACTCTTATAACTTTTAATTCCTTTACTGTGCAGCTTTAAGATGTGAGTGGGCTTAAAGGAAAAAAGAGGGGGTGATTTAATTTAGATTTAATTAATTTTCTCTGTGGTTTGCCTGGTAAAAGGCTTCTCTGCCAAGGCAAGGCAACTGTGGCATCAAAGAAACAATGAGATGGAGTCCAAGGCTTTGAAAGCAGTTACCATCTATGCTGGGACCAAACTTCTGCTTGTGTTTGCTGCGCATAAAACTTGTTGAGATCAGGAGGATCTGAAGATGACTGTAAATACACAACCTGGGAAGGGGGGATGTTAGGTATATGTTTATTTAATTAAAAAAATCAAACATTATTTTTATGGTTAGCCTTCCTAATAGGGTTTCTGGAAGCTGCTGTTGTGAAAAGCACAAAAACTGCTATTTCAAAGAATCAGGGAATCATAGAAACATGGAACCATAAAATGGTTTGAGTTGGAACGGACATGAAGGGACATTAAAGATCTAGTTTTAACCCCCCTGCCAAGGGCAGGAACACCAACATGACCACTGTGAAAATACTTTCACCAGGGCATTTGGAAGGCAACTGGTAGCTTCAAATGCTCAAATAAATTCCAATAAGCTGGAAATGTTGAAAAGGTGGTTGAGGTTGGCGGAAAGTCACCGACACAGAGCAGCAGGAAGAGTTGGGTTTGGTGAGGAAAGTGCCATGATTGCAGCAGACCTTGTGCCTGCCCAGTGGAGGCTGGGAGAGGGAACAGCCTGGTTTGGCCCATATGGCTGTGGAGACCATGAAAGATCACAGCCCAGCCCCACTGCCACCAGCCACCATAAAGGCTGCCAGGGACCAGAGGAGGGACGAGGCAGGATCACAGGGCTGATGACAACACTGAGGTTTGAAGAACCACAGGGGAGCACAGTGACCAGGACAGCCCAGCCCTTGATGGGGACTCTATCACCTCCCTGGGCAACCTATTCCAATGCCTGTCCACCTTAACAGTGAAAAAAAAATTAATATCTAATCTGAATCTCCCCTGTCTCATCTTAAGGCCATTTCCTCTGGTCCTCTCACTGTAGAAGAGACCAGCCCCCATGTCACTACAACCTCCTTTCAGAGAGTTGTGAAGAACAGTGATGTTCCCCCTGAGCCTCCTCTTCTCAAGACTAAACCCTCATGAGACATGTTCTCTAGTCCTTTCACAAGCCTTGCTGCCCTTCACTAGACACACTCCAGCCCCTCCACGTCCTTTTTAGAGTAAGCGACCTAGAAATGAATGATGGCACTGTGAGCTCACAGATAGCTGCCAGATTGTTCTTCTGGCTAGAGTGGTTTCTCACCCTTTCTCTCTTTCCTCTTTGAGTGACAAAAATATCTATATTTTAAATATATAAATAAATTAGTTATTTAAAATACCTATATTTAAAAACAGGAGAAAAATGTATAAGTGCAGAGGCAAGGGGCCAGATGTGGAGTTGCACAAAGATTTGGGGCCCTGGTGCAATGCAATTGCACACACCCCCCCAGACACACACCCAGATGCACACTCCACATGCACACACACCAACAGGGCTGGAGAGCTGCATTTTTCTTCTTTACAGTCAGGTCAGGAGGAATACAGTGCCCATCTCCACACAGACCTCAGTTTCAAAATCCAGGTATACAGAAGGGCAACAGAAAAGCAAAATCTTTTCACTCTGGTAAAGTGTCTTAATTGCTCCTCTCAGCTATGGATGTATTCTGAAAGGTTTAAACTCTGGTTTCCTTTCTGATATATTGAGAAGCTGATGCAAGTTTCACATATTACAACAATAACCATTCCAAGGCCAAAAGCTGCTCAGTACACCAGGGTTCCTTGTTCTCCAATTTAACTGGATTTTACTTCAGGAGAGGAAGAGACACTTGTTTACCTCACTGAGCAGGTCAGAATCTGCTTTTTCTCTGTTCTGCCTACTGACTACCTTTTGCAAATGAATTTGAATGAGTGGCAAGGCTTGGCATGTCATGGTTTTCTAAAACTTCAGCTCTTTAAGTCACCTGATTGTAAGATACGCAGCTATTATTTTTAAAAAAAGCTTGTAGTTTTCTTCATTGAAGAGAAGAATTTGAAAGTGTTGTCATAAATGGCCCAGAAACAGAAAGTAATCAAAGAAATCCAAAATTGATTTATTTACTTATTTAGCAGAACCTGACTCTACCAATAATTTCAAGGTTTTGGAGGCTGATTTAAGACTTGTAAATGCTTGGTATTCACCACTACTGGATGAGGCAGACCTCTTTCAGACCAATTTTATATATCTGTGGGTTCTGCTTCAAGTCAGAATCGTAGGTTTCCAGGCTCACATTTATTTTCTCAGGAGAAGCCAGTAGAGGTTAGTGCTTGCAGGTTTTATAAATTTACAGGCTCACATGAAGCCAATTCTCAAGCCTTCTCATGTACAAAGAAAACTTTGTGTAACAAAATCCATGAGCTGATACAAAAGCCCCTATGTCCCAAAGAGCTGTGAAACTACTGATTAAACTCGGCCCCCACATTGAAAGCTGAACATGAAAGTGAGGAAGATACACTTATAGTTAAAATGTGCAATTGGATTATTTTCACAAATGTGAAGTCTCCTGGGAACTTGCCTTTGATTTAAGGACTGATCAGGTGTACTTCTGAGTTGCAGTTATCTTGTACCATGGAAATTAACAGGGTTTTCTCATATCTGTATCATCAGCCCCAAATAAATGCTGCAGACTTCACCGTCTCTTTCATGGTTGTAAACCCCCATGTGCACTTTTTCCACAAAGAAAAAGCCTTTTCATTCATGCCTCTACACAATGATGTTGTTCTTCAGATGGGCTATAACTCATTCATAGTAGCCACAGTTTGGTTGCTGGCTTTATAAATGTTGGCTGTCCCATGATGTAAATTTGTTCTTCTTCTCCCAGTGCTGTTCATGGGCAAAAACACTGGCTTCTCTTTCCTAGTCCATGGTACTACCACTGCAGCCAACCCTAAACTCCTATTTTCTATGAAACTTTTGCAGCCAGCCACAGAAACCTTTAGATATACCAGCCTGGTTCTCACTCCACAGATCCTGGTTTTGGATCCTATTGATTGTGGTTGATGATAATACATCATCCCAGTTGAGACTGGACATTTGAATTCACAAAGAGCTGAGCTCTCCCTGTGTGATCCCAGTGCAGTTTGATGTTCTCAGTCAAGTTTGTTGCTTCTTGTTTATACTGGTGTAACATTCAGGACACTCAGGATCTGCCAAGGAGAACTGAGGCCAATTCAAAAGCAAAATGGAGGGCCCAGCACATCACAGAACTCAGTTAATAAATGCAAAATCCTGGCAAATCCAGTCAGCAGAGCACATACAGCAAATACAGTGCAAACATTTTCCCTCAGGCCTCCAATGATTCAGTCAATCACTTTAGCCCATTAATAGTAATCACTGCCGTAGGCAGTAAACTTTGGGAGCAAACTTTGACTTATATGAATGTTTTCATGGGCAGCAAGGAATGAAAGTTGGCAACTGTCTTGACGACATACAAATAAGCAAGTGACCTTTGAAAGGATTATTCACTAGAAAGAGGTAAAAAGAAGTTGGCAACAAAATGATTTTTCATGTCTCCATACCTTCTGATAGGTGCAGAAGCTGACAGGCTGAAATGACATTCCTAATAAAGATCACCTCCCACTTGTGGCTGGTTCAAGCACTGCATGAAAAAAATATTAGGAAAACAAATCCACTCAATGTAGTTTTGTAGACACAAGAAGCTCAGATTAATTCATAATAAGTTTAGAGAATTATCCCATCTACTGGGGTCTCAGACACCAAAATTCACCCCCACTCACCTGCCAGCTGAGCTCATCTCTGCCTTCCTCCTGGCTCTTATTAACACTACTTGCATGGAGGCATTCACTTGATATTTAAATTGACAGCTCAATTATCTTTTCAAATTTAGTGATACAACAAGCCAGGGGTTTTATCCCATTACAATATTTCTAAGTGACAAAATTATTTTATCTCTCCTTGACAGTATTATTGACCTGTAATCAGCAGACGAATGGGAGAAACAGAGGTCATCTCAAAAGTAAAAAGCCAGTTAGAAAACTGTTTGGCCAATTATGTCAGTCATCTTGACTTAATCTTACAGCAGAACAAGGAAAGATTTGTTGCTATGAACCTTGGCCCAACAAACCCTACATGGAAATCTTCCCCCTCGTTTGAAGGGGGGTGTCTCATGCGTATGACTCCTTGCAGTGAGGTCAGTGGGCCCCAGGGGTTGATGGAGGATGAAAAATAGTGAGGGGTCAAGGTTTGTAAAGCAAATCAATTTTCTTAAAGAGAAGATTCTTCTTGGAACCAAGAACCCTGTGGCTATGTTATAGGTCAATTTTCACAAGGTTACAGCTGCTACTGAGCATCTGGGCTAGACAGCTTTTTTGACTGTTAAATCTCCTCATCAAGTTGGTCAATGTTTTTCCTTTGAAACTATGTTTGCTTTAAAAAATACTCAGCATTTTTTTAATAAAGCATAAATGGTTATCACACATGCTTCATTTATAAAGCTGTCTCTTTGACACAGGAACATATAAGCCATCTGTGGGCTGCTTAATCATTTTAGCAACATTTGTTTTTCAGTGTGTCTGCTTAGTTGGGCTTTTATGTTTCATGAGGAATAAAACATGCTGTAAATCAGAAAACAAAAATATGTTTAATATCAATAAAGCAAAGTTTTCTGCCAACAATACGAAGTGGCTTTAAATGAGATTCTTCTATCTAGAAATTCTTTGAATGTAGATTCAAAACCTTATCATAATTAGACTGTTACCTATTATTTGACATTAAATATAAGCTTTCACTGAGCTGGACAGGCCAAGCTACAGATGAGATAAGCTTTGATTTTCCTTAGTTTGGTCAAAGTTTTTGGGTGATTCACCAGTCTGCACACAAAGCTGGACAACCCCTCTATTATTTAACTGGATGAGGTCCATCATGGACTGATTTTCCTCTATAGGGCTGGACATCACTCATACAACACCCATCACAAGGTCAAGGGGACAAGGATGTCTTCTTTCATGTCCATGCAAGGCCACCATTGAAGTAAATCTACCTGAGTCCCTTAGGCTGCTTCTACTGCACCCACCTTTAAGATATTTGTATGCATTGGTAAGATCCCCTCTTATAGAAACAGCAAAGAGAAATTCTGTTTGGAATAAATGTTGGAAGATGAAGATCCATGTTGTTGGTCAGACTAAATTATTCACTTTTAAATATAAGTTAGAGCCATGTTTTTTTCTGTGGAGACCAGTAGTGCTTTGTGAAAAAGGATTCAATACAATAATTATTGTTATTTTGCATACTACCAAGAATTTGTATATAAAGACCCTCGGTATGCCCTAAGGAGACAGTAATATAAAATAAAGAGAATGGAAAAAACAAACCAAACCCAAGAGCAAACCCACTAGAATTTGGGACACTTTTACTTGTATTTTCAAATTTCACAATTAGCTTTGATAGAAGATATTTAATTTTTAGGAAAACCCCCCACAATTCTCAATGAATTTGGAAGCACTTCTGTACTTTTGAAGCTGATGTTTTTCTTTATGTTGAATATAGTATAAAGGACAAATCAACAGAAATCCTGTCAAAACCAAGAAAGAAATCCACACAACTTCAGTAGAAGTGCTTGATGGTTAAATATTTGTTGGACAGGCAGAGAAAACTGTAATGCACAATATAAACCTAATGTCATAACAAGACCATATTTCCAAAGTAATTCCTCTAGATAGAAGAAGAATATCAAGCATTTGGTAATAAGGAATATTACCAAATAATATCAAGTATTTAGTAATTCTTTTACCTCTTTTTTTCTTTATAGAATTTTATTTGCAATAGCAAAACTGGGCACAGAAATAAAAACACTGTATTTGGGCATACTGCTCACATGTGTTTAAACATGTCTACTTGCTATAGCTTATTACATTTTATTATATACCTTATTAAAAATTCTTTGGACAGCAACACTTGTTCAAACAAAGTGCATCAAGGGTATGGATATGCACTGGGGCTCAGCGATATTGCAATAAACTGAGCTGAAATCCTTTTGTTATCTCTGTCCTGAGTAAATCATCCAGGCAAACCTTCAGCTTGATGGACAGCTGGAGCATGGGGCATATCTGAAGGGCATCTGGGACACTCAAGTCATGACACTTTGCCATGTGTATGTCTGAGTGCTTCATGTTACGTAGAGTTAAATAATGAATTGTTTGAATGTGGAGTGAGAGTTGGCAGTTCAATTAATTTGGATTTGACCCTTCAGTTTCACCTCAGAAGAAACTGCTCAGTGTTACTCAGGATGACACAAACCCTCAAATTTCCCATTTCTCTGACCTTGGATTACTCAAAATGGGTTAGTCTCAAAAAAGAAAAAAAAGTGGTCTACTTTGCCAGTACTTCAAGGGCATGTAGGGATAGGACACAGGGGGATGGTTTTAAATTGAAAGAGGGCAGATTTAAGTTAGAAATTAAGAAAAAATTCTGCACTGTGAGGGGGTGAGGTGCTGGGGCAGGTTTCCTAGAGAACCTCTGGCTGCCCCATCCCTGGAAGTGTTCAAGGACAGGTGGGATGGGGCTTTGAGCAAAGTGATCTAGTGGAAGATGTCCATGCCAATGGCGGGGGGGTTGGAACTAGATGGTCTTTAGGGTTCCTTCCAACCCAAACCATTCTATGATTCTATGATTCAGAAAGTGTAATTTGAGTTTCATGTTGGTAGCATTACCTGCAACAAAGCAAGTTGGGCAGTTCAATGCATCTTCCTGCTCTGAGTAACTATGTGAGAGGGAATGCTGAGCTTTGGACAAGGCTTCTTGTCAGTCAGTCTGAAGAAATTAATCCTGCAAAAGTCTTAAGCACAGGTACAGGATTTTCCTCACCAGAAGGGACTTAAATGAATTGTTCAGAAGAAATTAAGTCTATTAAAAAAAATGTAGACAAGAAGGAGTTTTCTTTCTCTCAAGTCTACCCTTGCCAAAAAGCCAAGGATATAGAATAATGCCTTATATGTAGCTATATTACGAAAAGAATGACTCAGGGAACAGGTGACTAGCTCCAGCCTAAATCATGTCCCCAAGAAACTTGAGTTCAGATCAAAGGTAGCAACCAGAAATATTTTGTTTTTCTATTACATATTACTCAACCACCACATTATCTGGCATAATTAACAGATTAGGATCGACTGAGGTCTGAGTCTCAGATAGGTGAAAAGACAGTGTAAGAAAACTGCATAGTCTGGAAGGTTCAGAAAAACATCTCAGCTGAACCTTCTGCTCCTTTGAATTTTATTTGCTGCTGGATATTAAGATAATGCAGCAATCAGACATTAGATTGGGAGCTACAGTTTACCAATCTATGATGACACATGGCAATTCTTCCTTGGTCTCACAAGAGCTTTATTCATGAGATGTTTTTAAAATTTTTTTTACCACACTGGCAAACTCTGCTTTTTTTCCACACAAAAAAATGTAGGCCTCCAGTAAAAAAATTAGCAACATCTGAAAATGGAAGAACCAAGCTCAAATACATATTAAACAAGAGCAATTAATGAATAAATGGCATGAAGTATTTCCTGCTACGTGACATTAGGTATTAGGGATCAGGACTTTCAGAAATACAGAGGAAAAAAAAAAAGAAAGAAAAAGTTAACTTGGGCAGAGAGAAAGAAAGAAACACCACGTCTTTGTATTACACAGTGGAAAAACTGGGAAAACTGAGCAGCACGAACAAGTTTTCGACAGCTGTCGGCAGCGCTCCCATCTCAGTGCGCTGTTCTGTGAGAAAGGAATTGCTACGCTCAGCACAATGCCAACAAGGATGGTGCTCTTAGCTCTGGATCCAGTTCTTCAGATTTTTTTGGAATGAGATGCAGTTTCCTGCAGGCTGCTGACCTTGAGAACCCCTGCAGAC
Source organism: Pithys albifrons albifrons (assembly GCF_047495875.1). Classification (NCBI taxonomy): domain Eukaryota; kingdom Metazoa; phylum Chordata; class Aves; order Passeriformes; family Thamnophilidae; genus Pithys; species Pithys albifrons. The sequence goes on from NC_092462.1 coordinate 68,721,548, forward strand.
TCTGGGACCAGGGCTGTAATTTGTGTGGGTGGCTGTAGGTCCCTTTGGGATGGCAGGTGAGAACTGGAAGAATGCAAGGGTTTCTGCAGCCTTCTCAGAATCTTGGCCAGCAGCCATGGAGATAGAAACAAGTTGGATATGATGGAAGGGGACACCACCTCATGCTGGCAGAGAGCTGCCTCCACCCCCCTTAGTTATGATCAGATTTTACCCTTTATCCTGCCAGTGAGGCCATGGAACAGAGACATCTGGGCTATATGTTTTCCCTCTTTTTGTAAACAGTCCAGGAGATGCATTACTTCCTTCAGTGAGTAGGAACCAGTTAATGTTCTCATCAAATGATAATATTCAACAGTTAAACACAAATGCAGATCCAACCTTCTGAAAATGGACCAAGAATAACAGAAAGACTCATGAAATGTAGCAGCTCTTTCGTAAGAGCCATAATCACGTCCTGGATCAAAATCTGTTTATCAGATGAGTCTGTAGGATGCCTTTTATAAGAACAATTCCCATTTTCACTCTGCCAGGGCCCATCAAGCTTATTCCTGCTAGGCTGGAGGCTGTAAGAAGGAACCACGGCAGCTGAGGTGAGATGATGTGGCAATGGCAGTACCATGAGCTTGCTTAGTGTGCACCTAAGCCATGGGTGAGGGAATTGGTGGGGATGGAGAAGACACACCATGTCCTCCCACAACAACTCCTTCTGTTACTCATGTATAGGTTTTTATGGGATAAGGACTTATCTTGAGGATTCAAACCTTGGTGAGGTGAGAGTCCTGCACTGTAGTGACCTACTTTACACTGACCAGGGAGTGGTCTTGAATCAGCATTTCTGTCAGGCCTAAGTGCATTATCATCTCAAGCCTGCCATTTCCTTCTTTTCTCTCACAGGTACTGTAGCATTTTTGAAAGTGTACATTAATTCTGATGACAAATCATACAACATGTGTTAGACATGCAACATGTGTTGGACATGCAACATGACCATCCAATCTTGGTCTGTGTGTGTATAGATGAGAGGAGCTACTGCAAATGTTGTCCTTGGAAAGTAAGGTTAGCAGTAGGCCAAGAAAATACAGTGAGGTATCTGAAAGATTTGATTGTTGAAATGTAGAACAGCCAACTCTAAAGTGCTACAGAGAGGGATCAGGCATGTAGAATTCTGCACTGATTTACTTTAGATTGGCTCCCTTTTATAGGATGTTTCCGAGTGATCTGGAGAGACAAAGGTCACTGTTTTTAAGACACTCTACGTTTCCATGACTGCAAGAATATGACAATCACACCATGTATCCTCTGACTTCAGAAAAAGTCTCCAGCCACTGAACAGGCAATCAGCTTGCCTTTTTGTACTTTGGAGAAGGCTTGTTTTTCCTGCTTGAAGAGAGTCGTGACCTGTCATTAGTTTCTTCCCCTGAAACACATCACAATGCTGACAGTAAAATGATGTTTTCATTCTAAGAATTCTACAGGGAAAAAAAGGAGCAGCCATTTTCTCAAGGAAATAACATAACAAGACCATGGTGATTACAAAAATTGGCTGGAACATACTGAAAAAATAACTGTTGTGGTTAATCAAAATAAAAAAATTACAAGAAAGGAAATTTCAATTAACTATTTAAGAAACAGTTTATTGAAATAATTTTTAGAGAGGTATTTTGGAGAGCATTCCTTCAGTCACCAAATGAAATCTTTGTGTGTGGTAGATGAAGAAAAATATTCTTATATTTACCAATAAAATGTATGGTATATTCATATCAAAGATCCATATGTCATCTGTAAAGATGATAAAAATCAACAATACAGGGGGATTTACTGCAAAAATAACATCACATCACATCAAACATATATAACATCACATAACATTACCTTACATTATATCCCAAAGCCCAAACCCTAGCTCCTGAAGCATGAAAATCCAGTTGATACCAGGTAAGTCCCATTGCTGCTAGCACATGGGAAAAGGAAAATGCTTCCTTTGAGTAGAGTTGGGAAAACCTGAAAGAGGAACTTTGTTTTATTTAGAGAAGCTGTAAATTAGCTATGCAATGCTGATTCTGAATACATAAACTAAAACTTTATAGCCCACTTCTGAAATATTTAAGGGACATATTCACAAAGTTACTTGGACCAAGAACTAAGAATGAGATAGAATATTTCCAAAGGGGGCCAAGTGAATTAGCTCAATGAATGTCCTCTGTGCTACAGTGATCTCTGCCAGCTAAACTTCAGGATCACTGTATCTAGTGTTTTATAGTGCAGGATATGTGTCAGTAAAGTTTTTAGGAAAAAATGTTCTAATTGTTCAAATAAATTATCTGTGCAATCTTTGAACCTTTACTTCATGTGCAAATAAAGGTTTGGGTTTGCGGGTTTTTTTCAAAAATGGGAAAAATCAGATCATCTTTTACATTCACGTCTCATTTGTCTCAAGCCATGAATGCAAAACTTCATAAGCACCCAGAAAACATCCCTGATTTTACCATGAAAAGCCTGGAAATGTTCATAGTTAGGGGTTTGAAGGCTAGGCAACAATTACATAGGTGAATGAACAATTTCTTTGTTTTCTTGCAGAACTTAAACATCAGAAAAATTACAGATAAGGAAAAAGATAATCTAAAATTAAGCATTCAATCTTCTTTGTATTTTTAACCTTTAAAAATATAAATACAAGTAGATTACAACGTGAAAAGTTGTTTTAAAAAGACGTTAAAGTTTCCCTTGCAACATGCCAAAAAAGAGAAGTTTTTGACCGCTTTCAGGTTTTCCTGATAATGTTGTAAGTCAAGAAAATTCACCATACATTTCTACGTTGTTTCAGTTTCTTCAGCTGTTTTGCCTGAAGATTTTTACCTGGTCTCTGTGCTCTCAGATTAGATCTTTTGCAGGTTTTGCTCATCACACATACATATGTATAAACTGCAAGGAGTGTGAATACTCCACAAGACTAAATCCTAGCCTTTGTCAGTAAAAGAACAAAAATAACAGGATTAAAAGACTCAAAAGAGACTCAAAAGACCATCACATCTAGAGATTACTCTCAAGAGTAAGAATATCCACTCAGCAGCATAATTCTTCAGAAACCATTTTCCAAGTTCAACTGGTACATCATTCTGTCCAAACCGTCCAGAGAAACAGTAGCTCAAGGAGGCAGTATTCAAACATGTAACACCAATTGAGACCTTAGGTATTGATAACATATTAGTCTCTTGTTTCTTTTTTTTAACTTTTTTTCCCTAACTTATGTGTTTTAAGCCCAAATATTAGGGCTAGTAAAAGGTTGTATAAACATAAAGAACTTACAACTATCTAAGATGTCCTAAAGGTGCTGTCTGTCCTCCAGGTGTCCCTCTATATGCACGCTGCTACCAGAGGTTCTGGGTCAATCATAAATTTGGATGCACTTGGAGATTTCAGGTGGCATAAGACATGTATGTTTTGGCAGTTGGGTCAAGCCCACAGTGTCTGTGGCAGGGATAAAATCAGAGTGTATTTTCACCTGGTTTCCCTACCCTGAGGTACTGTTGAATTATGACACTGGAGTCCAGTTTTGTATGTCTATTATTCAACAGGTGTCTATGAGGCTCTTGCACACTATGGGACATTTACTTGTTTGAGTATTCCTCATGATGTCGTGTTTTGATAAGGGTTCAAAAATTAAGGATGGGGTTATGACTATTTTTCAGTCTCAAGAGAAAGAATGAAGGAGGCAAAGGCTCAACTCTAAGTCAGTTCCTTAGTGGAGTGGCAAAGACGGTTCTCCAGAAACCCTCTGGAGGGAACAAAGTAAGAACTGGAACTTTGTTCCTGCAAGAAGCACATGGAATGACGCAGCCATGGAAAGTGTGTGAGGTTTCAATGTCAGCCCCTACAATAAAAAGAGCTGTTCTCTTGAACAGAGGTAGGTCAAAAATCCCTGCGAGTGCTCTGCAGAGAAAAGAATCTACTCCTTCAGTGAAGACCACCCCTGCAATGCAGTTCATGTTCTGTCCATAGTAACAATATCTGAGCTTTTTATTCCCTATGGAACAGTTTTATTATCTTCTTCCCAACTCAAAGCCAGTCATCTTTCCCGTAGAATTAGGGTCGGTGAAGCCAGCTCCTGATGGACACAGCTGTTACAACTGCTGAAGGCTCCTCTATCCCCTGGCTTTACTCAGGCACAACATTGCTCTCTTTTGTTATTTTGATGGGAAGGACATTTCAGCTTTTCCTCTGTGCAAGAGCAGAGTGGAGCTCAGCAGAGTCCCCACTTACTGTTGCTGTTCTCCTGACTGCTCTTCCTCCATTTCAGGTTGGTCTTTGCACGGAAACTGAGCTGCCATGGCCAAGGACCTGACTGCTACCTTTTTATTCCACTTATTTCCATCTTCCAGGGTGTAGCTCACAGGCAAACTGAATCAACACACCATAATGACACAGGTGAGACAGTATTCTAATGTTAAATGTAAAAATTGATTCCTGCACTCATTATGGAGAAAAAACCCTGCTGCCTTATAATGGCAACTGTTGATTCAATGACTGTAGATGTGCAGGGTGTAGAGGGCAAAAGCTTCTTTATTCAAAGAGAATTTATGCTTTCAAACTGGCTTTTTTCCAGCATTGTCAATAGACCAGGTCTCCCTCCTTCTCTCTCTTTCTATATAATCTCAGTTACTTACAACATTAAAGGTCTTTAGAAGCTTCTTTCTTTAGAGCTCCATTTCTGCCCCTCATCACCCCAGTGAATGATAACTTGAAAGAAAACCAGGAGCTTTGCTATGGGTTTAGAAGTGTCTCAGAGCAAATCACTGGGTGCCAAGGAAGCTGCCAGGCTCCTGCACCTCTCAAGCAGTTATAATCAGTGAACAAAGGCATCACAGGCAGCACTGAGAGGGAACCTTTTGTGAGAAATATTGACCAGCAAATTACACTGCAGACAGTGCTTTGGCAATGGTCTGTCTAAAGGTGACTCAGACGATCCGTTTAGCTCAGCAAGCTGGTTTCTAATTACACCAAATGCCTGGCTGTTGTCAGTGGGCCCAGTATTTGCTAAGCGGGTGCTCTTCACATGTGTCATTCATTACCTCACCCTGCACCAAGAGCCATCTCTACAGGGAGAGTGGTTGGCAGCGTCTTTGGTCTGGATAATTTCCTCAGAGAGTGGTTTAAAAGAAAAACCTCAAAACAATCCCCTTCTACCCTTAAAAAAAAAAGACAAGAAAAAAACAAAGAAAAAAACAAACTTGCACAAAACCCAGCAAATCCCCCAGCCACCACATGCTAATTTCAATAAATGCCCTGGAATGAAATGATGGCAAGCTGCTGTCTAGGGTTTAAAAGCTGAACATAGTATACCCTTCCTGGGTTTTAACTGAACTCTTGCTTTGGTGCCAGAGTAACAGCTGTAGCAGCTGCAGATGCATTTTACCACCCAGTACAGGCACCTGCTATGACCAAGGAAGTGAAAACCCACAGCGAGGCAATTTTCTTTTAATTACTTTAGCCTGATTTTGGCAGCCAGCCACACAACATGGTGTTGGTGGGAATGTGGACTCTATTTACAATTAGAGCCTGTCTGTGGGTTGCTTTTGACACGTGGCAGGTTACTTCAAAGAGGAACAGTGAGGGATCCATGTCAGTGCTGATTCTTGTTCAGGAGAAATAATTGAGATTGGCATGTTTTTTATGACACGGGTACTATGCTCAACTCTGAGATCAGTTTTATATACTTTTCTGACTAGCTGGATCCCAGCAGCTATATTATATATCACTGAACTATACAGGAAAAATTCATGGGCCCAAGAAGTGCCTTAAAATCACCCACACAGTTTAATTGCTGTTTAATCCAAATGATGCTTTCCCAATACAGCTTGCAGGCCTCAATACAGTTTAGGGGATGTGGATGAAGCTGCTCCCACACAACCTGTTCCCAATGAACTCTGTAGCTGAGGACATTGTATTTTGGATGTTCTCAGGCATACAGATAAGAGGTGGGTGCTGCCGGTTCTTTTCAGGGCCAGAGCAGGCTCTAGCCTCTTTTCCAGCACCAACCCTCCCAGAGTTCAAAAAGTGTTTGGATGATACTCAGGCACATGGTGTGACTCTTGGGGATGGTCCTGTGAAGGGCTAAGAGTTGTACTCAATCATCCTTGTGGGTCCTTTTCAACTCAGCATATTCTGTGATTTTGTGATTTATTGCTGTAGAGACAGGTAGCTCCACCTGACTGTTCCTGGGTGCTGTGAAGAAGGTGGTGAGCTCTGGGTATCTTTCCCAAAGAGGAAGAAGTTGTTCTTTGTTCTAAGTGTGATCTGTGGCTAAAATTGGCTTTTAATGTAGCAGGTGCCTTCAAGAAAGTCTAGATTTCTGTGGTAGGATGGTCACACTGAGGGATAATATGCTGTTTCTTACAGCTTGCATGAGATTCTTTATGCCAAGTTGCAGAATACATTGATGCAACTATGGTGACCCTACAACACTACTCCAGCAACCCTTGTTCAGTCTCCATTTAGGCTCAGATGCTGTCACTACCTGAATTAAGGAGTATTTTCATATTAGGCAAGCTACTTGCTGCTTTTAATCTTTTGGGCACCAACTCAGGTTATGAACCATGGTGCAAAGTAGGGCTTTGTATCTCCATCTTATATTTTGCCCAACTACATAAGGAAAGCTGATTCAGAAAGGGGAAAAGAGCCCACAATTGTAAGACTTGCTGTGCTTACCATGGCTCAGGGAATGTAAGCGAGGAAGATACCTGGCATCCTCCTCTGTCTTAGCAAAGCCACTGCAACAGCCAAACAACATGAATCTTGTTGCTTCACCCAGACCTGTTGCCTGGGCCACCAGTGAGTGGAACAAGCAATGTTCCTTCTGTGGAGGAGCTGTGAGGAAGAACCTTGATGGGCACCTGACTGATTCAATTTCCAGAGCAACAGGGCATAAGACAGATGAGTCTCAGCACACTTTCTGTTTCCAGAGATCTGACAAGTGTCTGCATCCTCCAGGAGGCAAAGAAAGGAGCAGAGGCATCAATCTCTTTGCCCCTGCAAAGCAAGAGCCATCAATCTCTTTGCCCCTGCACTATCAGGAAGGAACTGGCCCCAAACCCAGAGGAAACAACATTCCATCCTCAGCAGGACTGTATTGCAGGCTGAAGACTATGCAGTGTGTTTGCAGGACATGAGTGCTCAATTGTCAGCAGAAGTTGAGATCTGGGCTGCAATATCAACAGCAATTGCAGTCTGTCATGGAGAACAAATGCGGTAAAAGAAGGCACAGAAATGGCTTCTCTAACCTGCCTAATAACTGGGTCGATTATACTTGCTGAACAAAAGGCCTTGTGGATTCCTTTGCAGGGTTGTAATCAAGATTCAGTTTCTGAAAACTCTACAAGTGACAGGACTGCACAGTGCTGTCAACAGCACTCAGGATTGCCTGGAACTTAGAAAGTGGAGCTTCAAGGAGAAGTTTGTTTTGAATAACATTTTCCATGTAAAAATGTGCTCCAGATTGTTCATTATTAAAATTTATATAAAGGACATCACCATGGTATTTAGGAGTTAAACATTAAAAGGACAGACTCTGAGCTTCTTAAAAACAATAGAGTTAAACCAGGGTAAATGAAAGAAAAAAATCTGTTAGGTGACATCAGAACAATTGTTCCTGCTTTGAATCACTACTGGTGACAGGAGAATAAAGCCTCAAGTGAAATTATGTTAGAACAAACAAAAGAACGAGTGAAAACTGGGAACAGGAAAGGAATTAACAGGAATTGCATTGAGCCTCCCTCCATCTTCTTCAAGACCTGCTGTGATATGGGAGAGAAGTTTTAAGGCCCTACAAAACAGCTGAAACAGAAGGCCAGGCTCAGATTCAGGTGTGCACATATTTAAGATGTTGACCAGAGCAGTGGTGACCTCGAAGCAAGGGGAATGGTTGTCATTGGGCTTGAATCAAGGTCTCGGACACCTTTATCATCACAGTTCATCAAGTGTAAAATACAGGCTAGGAAGTCATGTATGAATAGCCTTGTTTTGGTAAAAATATCCTTTCATTCCCTTGTTTCAAAGTAATGCCTTGACAATGTTCCTTCAGGAAGTATGCACTCCCAGGTGTAGCCTTGTAGTGCTCTCATGGGACTGTAGCAATGACAGAGACAACACAATTTCTGGAGATATTTTGGCTTTGCATCTTGTCTCGACTATGGCAAGGAAGACTTGGCAAAGTTATAGGGTTGTATCAAGCACCGAAGACACAAAGAAAGAGAGCAAAAGAAGCTTTCATGACTTCTGTGTATTTCACTTCACACCCTTGATGCCATTTTGGTGCACTATTTTCTACAGTTCTCAACTCTTATTTAGACTCACAGCTCTAATTTTAAGACATTACTCACTCTACTGATAGTTCACAGCAACACCAGCCAAACTCTGACTTGCTCCTTTACAGTGTTGTGCATTTAGTTAGCCACAGGTGAGGACTGAGTTTGCTCAGTTATTTTCCAGTCATTTTCTATGAACTAAATCCTATTATTCATTTCTGAGCTTGTCAGGACATGTACATATGGATGTATGGAAAAACAGAAAGGAGGAACTCCTGCTGTAACTTTAAGATGCATCAGCCCCGTCACCTTTTACATTAAGTATTGCAGCAAGGAAGGGGAGCTGATGGAAGGAACTCATCATACAGACATATACAAAGCCAGAGATAATATGTTGAGAAACTTTTGTGGTTTTCCTGCTACTGTAACATAATTTTGATTACATCTCCTAGGCTAATCTTAACCCTCTTTTATTCATCCTCTTACAGTGTGTATGGTTTTATTGCCCCAAATCTGAAACATTACTATATCCCTGTATACATCAGTCCACCACTCTCATTCCCTGTCCTTCTTACCATGTCTTCTCCCAAACCACTCAGTGAAGCAAACAAATTATTTGCATTGTGTGAATATGAAAACCCACCTCCACCATGCAGGACATCCTCCTTTCCCCATGGACCAGTCTTGGCTCATCACAAAGGGGAAGGAGAGCTAGAAATGTCTTCTTTGATAAAGACTCATTTTTAACACTTTATCTTTGGTAATCAGAATGAGAGAATCTAAAAATAAGAATATTTACTTGGAGAAGTTTAGTGGCTGACTAGGTTACATGTCCAGGGAGTAGTGGAGTTCTCAGAGGAAAGAAAATCTTCCAAAACACCTTGTAAGAAAAAATAACGCAGTGTACAGTTACATATACAATTCATTTGCATCTGAATGTCCAGCATTATCCTGACATTGTCTTATCTACATACAGCTGCACATGAAAGACCATTACAGTTATGTCAAAACAAAGCAGCCCATTACAGTTCCCTCCGAACCCAGACCACGTGCCACTCGCTTCTCATTGCCACCCCTTGCTTGTCTAAAAGTAACAAGCCGCTTTCCCAGACAGCTCCTATTGATCAGCTCCTGTTGGCAATGCAAATTCCTTCCATGTGCAGTCAGGCATAGCCATGAGCCTGAAGCACAAAGAGGTGGAGCTGCTCTTTGCCATGCACAACTGGAGAATTTCCTGCTGTTTTCCCAGTCCTCCACAGGCCAGGTCTATCTGCTCTGCATCAATCCAGGACATCCCATTCATTTCATGACTGGCTGCTACAGGACTCTCTGTAGGCAGCTTTCCAGACAGGGCTTGGGTAACTTCTAGCTTTGTTTTTCTTCATGTAACAAGACATTTTGATATAAAAGCGTCTCTCAATGTGTGCAGAAGATAATAGGAAGACTCTCAATATCCTTGACCATGGACATTTATTGTAATTGTTGTTTTTTGTTTTGTTTTTGGATCTTCTGAGCATCAAAGTCTCAAAACTCACCACACTCAATACTATACAAACATACAAAGGAACAAAGTAAATAGAAGAATGACCACAAAAACACAAAATAAATAATCAATGGAGGAAAGACAGACTCTCCAAAAATTATCAAAGTATGGATAATGCCACAGTTTTTAAAATATTTCCTTTTTCTTCCCCCCTCCCCCCTAAATTCTGCTCTCACTGATGTAAATGGAAAAATTCCTCTGGGCTTCAAAGTGAATAATGTTAGGTCACTGCTGAGCCCTTCAGAAATACTATTACAAATATTTGATAGTGCATAGCAGGAAACCTATTGCAAGGTACAGGATTTGGACTCAGACCTACTTCGTTTCAAACCAGGATCTTAATTATAAGGCTAAGTACACCTTTATAATCCTTATCACTTTGATAGTAAAAGTCATTTCTCCTCCTAGACATCTGATATGCACTTGGGGTGGGTTTTGTTATTTTTTTTCCTTTTTAGATAGCTAGATTGGTAAAAATCAAACAAACATACAAAGCATGAGATATTACTATATTATAATCCTATAGCATATGTTGTTTTCTGAAGGTATTTCCAACGGCAAAATAACCTTGTTCAGACAGCTTCAGGCTGAGGAAAAATAATTTTTTTCCTTAATACAGACTGAAACACTTCTGAGAATGGTCTGTTTCTTCAGTATTGTTAAACAGTAGTGTTTTCCTGAGCAAGGCTAAAGGTGCTGCTCTAGAGGATTCATGGTACTGGAGTGGTTGAATCATTTATCACTCCTGGGTAAACCCAAAGTTCAAATTTATGTTTAAGAGACACATGACCATCAAACTCCCTCCACACTTTGTTGGCAGCTGCCAGAGGAACTCTTTGCATCCAACTGCAGCGTGAAGAGCTGCAAATCACCCTGCATTAGTGATGGAGCACTTTTCCTTCTCTCAGCTATGGACACTGAGCAAGGTTCCATTGGCTGCAGCATCTCCTTTTGGGAATTTGCACCCAGGATCCCGTGCACTAGTAATACTCGGGATCTGCACTGAAGGTTCCCCACAATGATAATATGCCAATTTTGGCTTCTTGTTCACTAGCCATGACAGCAAAAATCTGCCTTTCGCTCCTCTGGGACTGTAGCATGAACAGTGGACCCTTCCTGACATTTTGGTACAAATCATGCCAGCTATCCTGTCTCTCTTCTGCAGCAAATCCAGGTTACAGAGCAAATTTGCTGCTTATAAGGCATAAAAATGCCATGCAGAAAACACAAGGCTTTCACAGAGGCAACACTGATCTTTTTGAGATCTCACTATGAACTCTACACAAAACTGTCACGTGAGCAGAAATAGGACAGACTTAGGTGGTGCTTTGTGTTTGTTTCAGAAGGCAAATGAGTGCAGCCAATTTTTCTGAACGATGTTAAACTGTTCCTGCAGAGAGTCAGGTCTCCAGCAAACTGGACAGATGCTGTATGGTTAGTCAAAAGACACTATCTTTTGTCATGTTGAAAGACTCCAGCTGAAGGGCCTTTTGTACCTCATGAAAGAAAGGCGTGCTTATGTAGAGGGTGTGCTGCAAATGGGAAAAATAGGCAAGAAAAAAACCAAAATAAAAGAAAAATAAAACCTGCATTGCATTTTGCAGCTGAGTTGTGGAAACAGATCTAATGTATTGTTAAGGATAGAACCTGCAAGTTAAGAAAAATTTGAACCAATGCTGACTTGCAGTTCAGAGCCATAACCAAAGACTGTTGCCCACTTCTGTCCTTGTGATAACAGTGTTTCTCTCTTGCAAGTCCTCCACCAGGCAAGCATAGGGGGAATTTTAGATGCATTTGACCTTGGCAACCCACAATTTGATTTCTAATAATTACAAAACTTCCTGTTATTTTAGACCTACCTGGGGAAGTCACCGGCTATGATGGAGTTGACAAACTATAGACAGTTCATAAATCCTCTAAAATTTTAATATTCCTCATCACTAGTCAATATTTACATGATCCCCCTTAAATAATCCACAGAGATTCAATGATTTTGAGAGAGAACCAAGCATCTGTTCTGACCTTATTTTCACACCATTGTCCCTTACCCAGTAGTGACTTTGGCACTGACACTTCTCCCCAGAGGCTCCCTAAGCCAGGGGACAGGCAGGGACAAGCAATCCTTTACCTCCTCTGCAGACCTGGGCCAGTGCTAATTGTTGAAAGCCTGTGGCAGTGTGAAAAGAACAGGAAATAATAAGCATGGCAGGGTCCGTGACACAGACACCTGCTAAGGAAGCTCAGCTTCATCTGGGCAGATCTTTCCATGCCATCATTGTAGCAACAGCTGGGCAACCTTCTTCCTCACTTCATCTCTGAGATGCTGCTGCTTTTGCAGCAGTGTTTGCCTAATTGTTGGTGGTTATGGGGCTTCACTCTGGCTTTATTTTTGTCGCTGTCATTGCCATAGCCAATTGCCTGCAATTATGAGTGCACATGTGAAGAGGCTCTTACTACTCTGCACACATGGAGGTTTGAAACTATTTTTTTTCCTTTTATACCTATAGCTATGTATAAACTCAGAGATGAGTCTAACCCACTGTGGATGCAGTCATCCTACCTGACCTGAGGCATCTAACTAAGGAACCAAATTTAGATGTTTAGTTGCTGTTGGTGCATGCTATGTATAACCCCCTATGACAAGGGAGTTGGGACTAGATGATTTTTAAGGTCCCTTCCAACTCAAACCAATGTATAATTCTATAAATACACACCTCTGTAAGAGCCTGTGGGTCTCCAGTGGAGTGCATTGTCTTTTAAACTGGACCACATCCCTTCAGTGGAAGAGGATACTGCACTCCCTGAATTAGGGATCTTCTTTATTTTTCAAATCTTAGAGACCAGCAAGCCAGAATAACCCCCTGACCAACTTCTAGAAAGTTAGTTCAAGGTTCTTTATTCTTCTATAAATAACTTCTGTGTAATTATTTAGCAGTGTACTTCACATTAAGGATACTGGGGAGAAATGTAAGAAGGCAGAGGAAGAGTCCCAGTGTTCACCAGTGCGACCTGGACCCAGTGTTCTGGTTTGTCATCTTGAGAAGAAGGTAAATAAGCTGAATGAGCAGAGGCAGCGATGTGTAAAGGCACAACTGGAGCAGGCAGGGCTGTGCAGTTCCCTCTCACACCACCAAGTGTCAGCGGTGCTCTTGGAAAGGGTCTGAGCTGCAGACACTGAAAATCCTACTCAGGTAAACGGCCCGTTAGTGTTTAAATTTCTGTTTGGTACAATACATTTGGGAAGGAGCTGTGATGTGAGATGAAGGTATTCAGAGAGTGATCTGCCTGGCTGTTGTGTGCCGGCTGCTCCCAAAGCTGCCTCTGGAAAAGCTGCAGCCTTTTCCGTGTTTCTGGTGATTCTCCAAGTTACAGCAAACACAAATATTAAGCTTGCAGGGTGGAGACGCAAACGTTGAGGGACATCTTAAACAGATTTGCCTTTGATGAGAGAATCGTGAAGCTCTAAAGGGCTTTTGGTATGCAACCAGTTGATAATTGAGGTAGTCAGCTTGCCAGCTCAATTTTACAAAAAGCTGTTTTCTGACAAAAATCCCCTGCTAACTTTTAAGAACTTCAGTAGTAGAATATTAAGGATAAATAACCTTTTAACAAGCAGAAATGTGGAGGAACCTGCTAGCACACAGGCCAGAAACCCTAGAGGCAACAGGGGAGAATAAGAAAGCAGCATTTTTGGCCCTATAAATGATGTATTATTGAATACACTCCCTGCTGATCACACAGGTGTGACTGTAACATGCACCAGCATAATCCAGCAGCACTGGCAGTGAAAGCAAAAAATAGGCATTAACATCCCTGTGGAACCAGAACAAGCAGCCCCTGAGATTCTGTTGCCCTTCCTGTACTTCTAGGGAGGGGAAGGCAGTGTTGAGTGCCGCCATTTCAGGGAGGTACAGTGTGATAGCAAAGGTGTAATGCAACACCAGCGGGGGGTGTTTGTTCTGACACACAATCCTTGACAGGGGTGTCTGGAACTTGGGGACAAATTATTCAAAAGTGGCAAATTCTCTGGATGTATACATCCCAAGAAGTCACTGTTGGCATAACTCTAATCAGGACAGGGGTTTGCTGCTCACCCACAGCCAAAATCTAGTTATTTGCACTCTGCTTACAAAAATAGGTCAGTTCTGGTAAACATAAGCTGCTAAAACATGCTGGGAAGGAGCAGATAGACGCAACAGTAGGACAAAGTTATACCCAACAATTATATGCAATATTGAATTGCAGTTTCGTCCATTAGCTTTGAAATCTGTCAAGTGAAGAGTTATGCTAACATGCTGGGGACTTTTAGGAGAAATTAGCCTGGGTGTTGTCGGGTGTTTTGCTTTTTCATTCTGTGTTTGTCTAGGTTAAAATCAGGAGGTTTCAGAAGCAGCTGAGCTATTTTCTATCTTAGTCTAAATAACAAGTGTTGGGATTTGAATTATGTGTGTTTCTAACAGTCCTACTACGTTCTTTGCTAAAAAAATCCAAGTTCTTAAATTCGTATTTAAATAGGACTTATGCAAGCAAAATATTTCTTTAAAAACCCACAAAGCAACAATAATAATGAAGAAATAATATAATAATTAATAATAACAATAATAATGATAATAATGATGATGATGATGATGATAATAATAATAATAATAATAATAATAATAATAATAATAATAATGCTAAACTTGAGTCAAGCAGACTCTGTCCTCAGTACAGAGAATTTGATGTATTCAATGTGGACAACATGAACTCCGTTTTAGTATTAATTCAGTGATGTTGAAATACATAAAAAACAAGATGAAAACAAAAAACCTCTAAACCCTACATATTTCAGATCAGCCTAGTTTCTGGTGGAATCAGTCTGGCTCCACTGACTTTGTGTCTCAGTAGTTTACCCAAGCTGAAGAACCAGCTATTTTGTTTGGCTCTAGTCTGAGAACACTTGAAAGTCTGGAGAACACTGATGTGATTTTCAGTTACAGTCTTTAAGCCAGCTTCATCAATCATTTCTTAAAGCCAAGCTCCTCTCTTTTTTCTTTTTTTTTTTAATATTTTTCATTTTTAAAAGCTGACTTTTCTGCCTGGTTCAAACATTGCTGAAAGTTTCTCTCTGGCTACTGCACTTATACTCTCACACTCTCAAAGTTGGTGAAAAACTTTAATCTTGCTTAATCTTCTTCCTCGTGTGTGCCCAGTGACCACCCAGGAACCGAGGATTTTGGAATGTGACTCTGCTTTTCAGCACTGCTGCCACTGGATGGCACCAAAGCCCATGGGAAGGTCTTGGGCTGTAAGGTGGGTCTGGGGAAGAAGAGCATCACTTCAGAATGATGGAATCCTGCCCCATGGTCTGTCACCTCCAGCATCCTTCCAGCACCTGAGGACACCGAGGTGTGACCTGAATATCTCAGCATCAGGTCCATGGCGAAGCAACACCAGTGGCCTCTGTCAGCTTTTTTCCAGGATTCAGTTTGTGCTATGTCATTGTTGAATTAATTCACAAAACATGTCTCCAAATTAGGCAATGGTATTTCTGACCCATTAAAAAGCCTCCAGTGTTGTTCATAGTTGTCTGTGTGAAGCAGTGGGTGTCACTTGTCATCTATCACTTATGCAGACATGCAGCCCAGATGCAGTTTAGTCCTGAAACTCAATCACAAATTAGACCTGCAGTACCTACCACTCTCACCTTTCTGCCATGCAGTGGACCAGGTAGCTGGAGATGCTGTCAGAAGGTTTGTACCTGTGACATGTCTTTGGGGAAGGAAGAAAAGGAGTAACTCTACTTTTGAGCATCATGTGATACAGATCTAGCCATCCAGGATATAAAGCCCACAAAACAGTTCAGTTATGTGGGAAGCACAGGTGCAAAGATGAGCTGCAAGTTGGCCTGGGTCATTGTGTTGCCCCAGTGATGGTACCAGACTTCTGAAAAGCCAGATTAATCAGCATTTCTGTCACTTATGCTTCAGTTCCTTATGCCAGCAAGCCCCCTTCCATGGGGCATGGATGATTCCATGTGTCTCCTGAAGTTGTGATGTCCTGTTTGGTCAGTCACAGTGACACACCTGCATCTCTTCCCATGAGCAAGAGGGAAGGGATCCCAAACTCTGAAGTGCAGAGGTGTTTCCTTCTTGCCCTCTCCCTGAACAGTACAGATACCCATAGTCCTGTACACAGGGTTTGTGGTAGGAGCCTCACATCACAACCTTGGACAAATACGTTTTAAAGACTAACAGGCTTAAGGAATTTGTTCTTCCCCTGCAACTTGAGTGGCCAGAGTAGGCCAGACAAAGAAAGTTGGTATCAGCACTGGAGTAGATTCAGGGCCAAGAAAACAGGTGTACAAGTAAGGGTTAATTCTATCTTCAGGAAATATCTGTCTTTATGAGCCCAACAGGATATTTTCTACTTTTTCCTGCTACAAACACACAGGCATTTAGTGATGCTTTTTCTACACAGTTCTGCATGCAAAAGTCTTTCTTGTGAAGGCATTGCTGAGTACTGCAGAAACATCATGCAGTGCTGGTCATGTGCACATGCTTAAGCACATCTGTACGTGGCTGCTCAGCCCTACACATATGTACATATGTTTATGCACACACATACAGAAATGTACATTCCAGTGTATATACATGTACACATGTGCATAGAAATTCCTGTGTATATATATAAAATGCAATGGTGGCTTTGTCTCTCGTGGCAGAAGTGCCCTGCACATCCAAACAGGCTGCGTGCTAAGGAGGTGTGATGTTTTTCCACGTTTTGTGGGAAAGGAACAGGAGTAGTAGCTGCATCTTCTGAGTCTCAGCTCAATGGGCTCTGGCCTGCCAGAGGTTTGGGTCTCCGTGACTGCATCTCTGCTGCTGCTATTGACATTTGAATTATTTGAAGACTTTACCAGAGTCCCTGAACAAAGACAAGAGAATGCTATTTCTAAAGTACAAAGTTTAAAGAAAGTATCAATGTGTGCTATGTTCACTTAGAAGGGAGAATTAATTAACAAAAATAACATATAAATAATTTTAAAAATATTCTTAACTAGTTAGGAGTACAGAATAAAGCAGGTTTCAGTTGTACCACAGTGACTTGAGGGTAAAAGCACTTCAGATTGAGAAGTTTGAGATCAACACCCAGCTCTGTGTCACCTTCAAGGAAGAGATCTCAGAGGAACAGCCATGCAAAGAGCACAGGGAAGGACATACAGAACGCAATAGCTGAATTTGTCTTTCTTTGTCAGCCCCCCTCTCCTACTTCTCCTTAGGAATGATTTCTCTAGAATTTATTTTTGGGAAAGAAGGACATGCTAACCCTTTCAGGGTGTAGCAAGTTCACCACCCCACTGACACTGTTTCAGCACCAAAAGCGCTCTGTCTCCACCTGCCAAATTTCACAGGATCAGGGTTTTATTCTCTACCACTTGCAAGCGCATCTAACAGGGACATCAGCCAGGTAAGCTGCTGCTCCCAGAGCTTACCTCAGGCTGTTCTGAAACTGGTAGTGCTCAAGCTGTGGGACTTGGTGGCCTAAGCTTAAACCTTCAAATCCCAGGACTTGTCCTTCCCTGCGGTCAGAGTCTCCTGAGTGGGCAGTGGGGAGCAGGGTCTGATTGAAACTGCAGCCCTTGAAATCACCTGGCTTATCAATTCCAGTCTCCTGTAAAATCAAAAGATCAAAAATTACTTCAAACCAGAGTGCAAAAGCTTTCGGCCAGTAACTAATAATAGCAAACCAATCCTCTTCAGACCTCCCTGGTCATGAGGGTGTTTTAGTAAGGAATCCATGCCACAGTTTGACATCCCAGAAGTGATAACTGTGACTGATTATGTGGAGCTGGGCTCTAATCACAGAAGCTGAGCCTGCCTCTTTTTAAGGTCCCAGAATGAACTCAGGCAACTCAGTTCCTTCATGCTGTGATACAAAGGGATGGAAAAACAGGGTTTCTTAAATGACTCTGCAGCTCTTATCCTTGGCATTTTTCTCTTGCGTTCCCGTAGTCTTTACATTCCATCTTAAGGAATAAGTTGTGTAGTGTAGTGTATTAATTGCAGCACAAAGCTTTTGTCTCTGGGTGCCAAGGTCCCTGCTGGGCCTGTGCAGTCCAGGTTCATCTGTGATGGTCTCTCTAGTCCTCCAGCTGCACAAGAGGTACTTCAATCCAAGAGCAACAGAAGCTCTACAGTACTTTCTTGACAAGGAAGATTTTCTAATTCAGTTTGGATTTTGATCTGAGCATGAGAGAGCAATGTTATGCCTTGTGAAAATGTAATGACATTGGTCAGGGAAAGCTATCAAGAGAAGCAGACTTCTTCTCTTTCAGTCACTAGTAGGTATTTGTAACCACTGTAGAGATGATGCTCTTAGTGTTGAAAAAGTTCTTTGTCTGGAAGGTAAGTGTGATCAGTACTAACTTTCTCTGAGAGTGCCTCAAGACATTCACTGTACAGTATTTTTAAGTTTTTATACTCTCATTTGTGAATAAAAATACCTAAGCTATCATCTTAAACAAGCTAGCCAGGTTCAGTCTTTACCTGAGAGCTGTCAGTTGTTGATCTATAAGATCTTCTTGTAGGAACAATACTAGCGAAATGTAATACACAACTAACACAAATTAAACATCTTGGACACAGATGGAAACTGTGAAATCTTTAAATCTCAAAGAAGTCCTTCAACTTGAATTTTTTTTCTAATCGATTATATGATTATTGGATAAATAAACTATGTGATTGTTCAGCACATAAACACCCTTTGTTAAATGTGCCCGTCAATAGACAATTCATATAAATGATACTAACTATCATCAAAGGAGCAATAACGTCTTTATTGATGAATAAATCTCTAAAAGACAGATCAAATGGAGGTTAACTAGCCATGCATGACATTAGCAGGAATTAGTCTAAGAAGAGCCTTGCAGGCATGCTAGCTACTGTATGTGGGGTGGGAAATGATGTGGACCACACCACACTCATGGAAGGACCTGCAAGGTCAAAAGCTCTGCAAAGGCCATGCTGGTTACTTTACAGTGTATAATCTGTCTACATTACTACTATTTTATATTTCTCTGTGGACTTCTGTGGATGCTCAAAGAGGTTTTTGACATGGAGCCTCTTTTAGCATTTCTGAAGAGCAGTAAGAGCCACCAAGGCTGTACGTACACACATACAGACTGACCCGTCCACCCAATGAGCACATCCCTGTGAAGGTTGCCTGGTCTCACCCAGCCTGGCAGAGCAGGAGGTGGTGGATGGAGGTGACAGGCTCAAAGTCACACTTACAGTCTGAATGTGGCTGAAAAGTTCACAGGCCCCCCTCAATCCTGACTTTTTTTCACCCTTGTCAAAATTCAGTGAGCTGCCAAAGACTACACAAGATGTTAAATAAGAATATGAAATACCTTTTAAAAACCTTAAGGTCTATTTATACACAAATGAACTTCACATAGAAGGGCTTAGAAATAATTTCTCAACAGCAACAGCCGATATGAAGTAAACAAAAAAACCCACCTTTTCGGCAAAAAGTCAGTGGTGAGACTGTAGCTGGGTGGAAAAGAAATAATGATGAGCAACAAAGTGGTGTTCTGTTGTCTTTGCATGAATTATTCTTTTGATCTGTATCCCAGAGGTGTTTTCACCAGCTGTTGCACAGTAGTAGGAGAGTTTCTGCTGCTGGTGACATCACAACACCTGCACCCATCACTGGACAGTAGAAAAGAAAAAGTACTGACAACAGTTGAAGGGAGGTGATCCTTCTCCTTTCATTTGCATGAGGCCAGCAGAGAGCTTTTACCTTTCCATGGAGATATATTACAACCAATGATAAGCAATGAGCTCTTTTTCCCACATAAAATGAAATCAATGCACATTAGAATAGTTAGGTTGGAATTACAGAGCATATTAATGACCCACTTGGTAACTGCCAGTGATGAAAACTGGCAGGGCAAACTTTTTCTCTACGCACAGGGCATTCCCAAATAGGACTCTGAGGTGGGAGGAAACCAGCTACTCTACCTGAAGTGCTTGTAGCTAAGCTGGTCCTCCAGGATACTCCAGGATTGCCAGGTTTTTTATGAATGGAGAGGAAACTGCACATTAGGTTGTGCAAGTGTCAGCTGTCATTGTGTCTCTTTCTCCACTGATTACAAGTGGAGCCTAAAGTGGCTAGTTCAGATCTAGCTATCCAGACTGTAAGTTACCATCTCACCTCAAGTTCTGAGGGAGGTTTGCAATGGTTTTACTTTGGTTTAGATGCTCCCTAGTATGTTGCACAGATTTTTGGTTTGACTTCTGCTCCCTGAAACTTGCATTCATTGCTTTTCACTTACTCATAGCACCAGGTACATATAAACTGAAGGAAATGGTTTGACAGTGAGCAATACAGTGCAGACACATCAGCATCCTAAGTGCCCTTCCAGTGGATACTACAAAGCAATGGATAATCATAGAAATGGTGACACAGGAACATAACATTGAAGACAGGCAAGGTGGAGAAAGATGTAATGGGAAGAAATGTAAGTAATGATGACTCAGGGGAAAATTGAGAAAGGTCAGCTCTTCCTCTTCTGACAGTGATAACATACCAAAAAAAGGAGGAATTTTACTAGAGAATTGTTATGTGGTCTTTGAGCATGTATTGCCAGAGTGAGTTACACATTGGCTTTGCCTGCTGTGTTCCAGAATATGCAAGGTGATCCACAAGTGCAATTTTCTACAGTACCAATGTATGGAATGACAAGCTTGTACTTTGCCTTTTCTCTGCAGTTTTCATGTGAATGCAGGCAGGCACTTTCAAAGGAGTATTCACAAATCTCAGTGTAATTCAAGTACTCAGATCCTTTATAAATCTTCCTCTGAAGGACCTGAATGAGCAGAAGTGGTAGTTAAATTAACTTGGAGACACATATCCTGAAATTAAGTACAAACTAAGCACAGTGAGTAATATTATCCAAATCTTTCTTTAGCCTTTCATATCAGGAGCAGGATCATGCAGTTGTGTGTGTAGGTCCCATGGGTTGAGACCACAGCTTTTAGGGCACAACACTCTGCTGTCCTGAAGTAGGATCAAACTACAGTAGTCTCTGTTGATCATCCCTGCAGCCACCCCACAGAACATTTCTGGGGGTTCTTTGCAGGATTGTGCAGCTGTGTTGTGCCCCTGGAACCCCACATGTCCTCACCATAGAGCTGTAACATTTGTCAGGCAATTCTCTCTGGTGCCACAGAATTGGTTAGCAATACCTCTATACGTTTTCCTTGCCTGTAATTATGTCATAAATGAAAACAAGCCTTCCAGTGCCCTGACATTTCTTTGCATCAGTCAAAGAGAAGGGCCAACCATGCAAATGCAGTAAACTTATGATCCGGCTTCTTTCTAGAGAAAACAGCCTTTGCCAGAGCCAGCAGTCCTGGAGCAATCATTTCAGCTCTGCTTTTACCTCCTCCCTACAAGCACTGAGATGGCAGGAGGGGGACCTAGCCTTCTGTCCTGTCCACACTGTTTCACAGTGAGGCATTGAGGGCTAGACTCATCCATCTGCCTTTAAATAGAAACCACATGGACATCTGCGCCTCAGCTCATTCCAGGCTCCCCTTGCAGTCTGAGGCATTTCTAGAGCACACCTTGTCTATACTGCTTTAGTATTTGTTCTCACACTTTCAACAACATGTTGTAGGCATTATTATAATTTGCAATAATTTAATTAATATTACTGCTAAGAATAGTAGCTATTGCTAGCATATAGAATAGAATAGAATAGAATAGAATAGAATAGAATAGAATAGAATAGAATAGAATAGAATAGAATAGAATAGAACAGAACTGTCTGAAAAGCATCTATTCATTTAATATCTCACATGAATAACTGAATGAGGGTTTTTCTGGAGAACAGCTCCCTCATACTTCAGGATCTCACCAAGAGTGAGGTCTGAATCTTGATTTCTGGGACCTGAATGCCAAACTGTGTTTTTCTAGATATTCAACAGTGGTTACATATTAGGATTTGGGACGCAGTTCAGATATCAGCTTTTACGATGGTACTTACCCTAAAGCAAGTGATAATGATTTTATGCTAATTACCCTCCTGCCATCTGGTAAACAACACAATACTAAAGCATGTGATACCATGCTTTTGCTGATCCTGACTGATCCCTGTTTGAGGCACTGTTAACATAGACAACATTTTGTTTTCCCAGAGGAGCTGCTTGGAGGACAATTAGTTAAATCCACTATTCTAATCATGTGGATTTGTTTTGGAGCAAGACAATCTCATAATACAAAATGCCTATTTCAGTTTGAACAAGCAGATTTATTAAAGCTTTTACGTGCACACTGTGTAGCTACCATACACAAAATTAAAATCCATCTGGAGTCAAGAGAATATACAAGCAAACTAAATACTACAAGAGCAATAATATTACTAGCTCTCACATCAGGCTTGCATTCAGCGTAATATTTTATTGTTATTCATAAGAAAATAAAGTATTAGTAATACTTTCTGCTCATGGCCAGGTCCTGATACACTTACATGGCAAAGGCCATCTTTTTAAAACAACTTCTGTGCCTGCTTTGCTTTCTGTGCTAAGTGCTAAGGCTGTGTAAGGCTCCCATCATAATACTCTGAGGCACAGGCTGGGACTGGCTGAGCCATGGATGGATAACCTTAGAGCTGTGAGGTTCAGTCCCTGCTGTGCTGGACCCCTCAGCACCTGCAGTAGTGACCAAGGCCACTTCCTGACTTACTGCAACCATGGCACCATTTTGCCCTTCAGAAATATTCCTCACAGAACCTGTTACCCTAAGCCACTAGAAAATAAAATGGCCCATGTAATTCTACTCCAGAATGACTTCATTCAGCCTGATTAATTGCAAGGTATAGTATCTAATCCCCAAATTTAGAATGCTGGTTCTGTTCTAATTATATCCTCTGATAGCTTAATTCTCTCTTTATGGCCCAGCTAAAAATAGTTCATACACATTTTTGCATTACCCTCAGACCAAAAAGAAAATCCAACACCTATCACTAGATCCCACAGACAATCTGAATTTATTCCACCTTAGGGCTCCTGGGACATGCTGGTGAATCCATTCACCCAAGCAGGAAACTCCTCAGGCAATGCCAGGGCAGATAGGTCCAACCCTCATACTGCACACAGGAAAGCTAGTCCTGGGAACAGGTCTGGACATCCACAAAGAGCGGACACATTGGATGTTGCTATTTCCCTTCTGGAGCTGATGAAATGATGAGGTCAGTCAAAGCAGCTTGTCTAAAGCAACAGAAAGAATCATTGTTGAGATTAGAAATTAGAACTTTCTGTTGTCTGGTCATTATCTTTACCTCCCAAACAAAAAAAACTGAGGCAAGGCTGGGATGAAGTCACCAGTAGCCATATTTTCCCATATGTTTTCTGCCCTACTCTTTTACTAATGTTCTTCAACATAGGGTTCATTCCTACATAAATGTGCTCCTCCAGTGTAACAGAATAGTATATGCAGAGATGGGCTTTGCTACAACCACATAAAGTCCCTTGATACACCTCTGGACAAAGCTCTTCTCTAGCTGCTAGATAACCCCACAGGGACATAGCCACAGCTGTGTGAAGGGGTTGTACTAGGTGAATGTTGGGGTGAAAGAGCCATGCCCAAAGGGGTTCAGCTGCTGTTGGGGTGGTGAGCAGTCAAAGCCATGCTGAATGGCTGTGGTGGGAGATTGGGTCTGAAAGCAAACAGCAAACACCATTTATTGAGATTGCCTTTGAGCTGTACAGCCATTACATTAACACAGCCCAGCAAGAAAGAAGTCAGTTCAGCCAGGCACATCTTTGAACTGCAGAATCATCAGGTCTGGGCTTTGCTGAGTTGCTCTGTTGAAAAAGCCGTGCCACTGTGGGCTTTTCTTGGTGTGCTGCTTGCCCTTCCCATGTCACAGCTGTTTTCACCTGCTTTCCCTTGGACTCTGGGTGAAACAGTCTCTGAGACAGCTCTGAAAAGGTGAGTGCTTGCTGCTGGAGAGAACTGAAAACATGACTCAGTGCTTCTGAAGTCAATAGCAAGATTTGCGTTGTGACGTTTGAAAGGTTTGGGGGCACTGCAATCGTCCTACCACAGCCAGAGTTTGTTTGGTTGTTTTGAGCCTTGATAAATTTTCTTTCCAGCATACTCAGTGACAGTGCAGCCCTAATCTACTGTGTATCCATTATGCTAAGCCATATCTAGAAGCTGGGTGTGAAATCTGGCTGGAGACCTGAAGTCTACCAGGAACCAAGTTACACTGAGTTTAGAATACATTAATTTGAGTTTCTCATTTTCATTTTAATGATTCTGTGGGGAAAAGATATCTGGAGAAGGAAAAGAAGGAATAGAAAGTCAGTGCAATGTCTTAATTTCCTTAATAATGTGCCATGTACTTCTCCACTTGTTGCCATTAACTTAAATATATAATCACCATGCGGTTATTAGGGGCTAATTGTTTTATTTTAGTTCCTTTCTGTCTCATTAGGCCAGCTTTCTGTTCCCATCCTCTTTGTAATAATAAAAGGAATTATAATAAAAACAACATTAGAACCATCCCTAATTCTGCCTGTCAGATGCTTCTTCAGAAAAGCTGCTGCATCTGCATTTCATTTTACATCTCACATTTATTTCCCCCTGCATTATGCACAGGGTCAATGTCTGTATTCTGCTCTGATGAAAATGACAATGTGTGATTTAGAAGGAGCAGAATTAGGAAACAAATTAAAACTGAAACAAATTAAAACCAAAGCAAAATAGTTGGCTCAAGAAAAAAAAAGCAAGAGTGTTTGGATTAAAATATTTCGGAGTAAGGGTTTTGAATTTTACAAGATCTCCAAAAGTGTTTCAGATCCTCAGATCTTAGATTGCACCCACATGAAAACCTAATGCAGGTAGTAGAAAGTTCAAATTGTGCTTTAGACAGCTAAAATATCATGAATTTACCAAATCTTCCTGTATTTCCTTAGCACTGATCTAAAAACCAATGTCAAGATTTGGTTCAAAACACAGGAATCTGATATAACAACCTGATTTAATTCAAGCCTTAGTCTGTTCCCACACCAAATTACTATAACATTTGCTTATGCAAGGAAGAAAATGTGTTTTAAAATACCTTGAACAATTTTTTTCTTCCAAATTTTTCTGGTATTTAATTATGCATATAGGTATAAATATAGACAGAGGTATAGAAAGTATCTTCATTCAAAATACTTATTTTCAAAATATACAATAAAAGTATGGATGTAATATTTTATTCATCCTAAAGACATGACATCAGTTTCACAAAACATTGGATCCTTTGCCTTTTGTATTAATAAGAAAATTCTTATAAATGCTTCCAGGTATTAAATGTTTTTTGATGCACAATTTTACTTGTGAGGAGCCCTGCTGAAGATGCAGACTGCAATTCTCGCTCCCCTAAATGAATAGAAATCCTCCACTGACCTCCAGAGAGTCAGCATTTTAGGTACAACTGAGAAACACATTCTGAGGCAGAAATTACAAGGTGTGAGGATAAAAAACAGTTCATGAATTAAAGGATTCCTTCATGTGGCTGTAGGATTCTAATCCTCAGCTGGTACACAATGACTGACTTCTACCTCTCCTATAGATTTCCTTTCCAAGGCTTTCAGCAGTGCATCCCAAAGCCAGTGAACCACAATTCAAAGTATCAAAGTGTTCAAATTACAGCATCCTACTATTTTTCTCCATTTTTTCAAACCCAAGATTTTACACACAGAGTCAGCTGACATAGGAAATGTGGTCTTATTTGGGCAACCTTGTTCTCTGAGCCTGCCAACTGCTCTGAGCTAAACAATCAATGCTGTCCTTCTCAACTTTTTCCTTTCCAATTAATTAATTTAAATTGACCATTAAGTCAGCAGAGTTTTTGATTGATATTTTCATTAACAACCCTCTCATGCAGACCTGTCCAACACCTAAGAAATGTATGATAATGTCCAATCTGCATGAAGGGGTCTGAACATCTCCCTTCACCTCTCAGTGCTAGTGAGTTATTACTCGAATTGTGCTTGCTGTTTCATTGAGTGTAATTTGAATACAGATTAGCTGCCCCAGTGTTCCAGAGCTTTGGCATTATCATTACTGGGGACAGTAATTTGACTGATGAACACACGGGTTATCACAAGGTCATCACCTTCACAGTATTGGAATGGTCCATCGTCCCAATTTTGGAGGGAAGGAGGCTAAACCTTTCAATAGCAAAATTAAGTCCTGTAAATTAACTTGTCCGATAACTTATTGAATAAATCCTTTACTAATTAAAGAACCAATAGCACCCTTTGTTCTCAGATCTTCAAAGGCTTTATTAAAATCAATGAACTAATATCAATTTAACAGGGGTTTTTTTTGTAATAGGAATTAAGATCCTTCATCCAATTAGACTCAAATGTTCTGTGTATGTAAAATGATTTTAAATATTAGACAGCAAAAGGAAAAATACTGGGCTTATTCTGTGATAGCAATTACCTGTCAGCCACACCTCTCAAAAGACTTGTTCTTGCTTCATTAGCACTCAGAAAGTGAAAATAGAACTGAAAATTTCCTTCATACTTACAAACTTGTGTTTTGTGTGACAGGGGACAGTGTCACACTGAGACACTATTACACTTTCCCTGTTCTGGCATTTTACCCACTATAAAAGAGCATTGAAATATGTAAGCAAAAAGAAAATGCATAATCTGAACTAAAATACACAAGCAACCATTTACAAATATCAGTGAGACAAGCATCTTGGTTTGCAAAGCAAACTGCAGCTGAAGTAGCTCTTTGGTTACACATGAAATGAGTTTGGTGTTATTGAACAAATTCAAGGAAAAAAGTTTTATACTTTTTCAATAAAAAATTGCAAGTGTTTTTTCAGTATTCTGAAGAAATGTGTTCTTTTCAAAATAAATTATGACCTATGAAATTAATTTTTTGTGCATGCAAATATAAATTGAGACAGAATTGCTAAAGATCTGTCAATAGGTGACTTTATATTTAGAAATTTGTTAAAGAGCACAGATATTTTAATTAATTCCTCTACATTGGTGAAAATAGAAAAATTAATGACAGCCAGACATAATGCTATTTTAGTAAGAACAAGACAGTGCAGATGAATACAATGTGCAAAACTAAAATGCACTGGTTCTGCCTGCTAAAGCACATACATGAAGACTTAATTTCCTGTCCAGTCATTAATATGGTCCCAGCATGTGCAGTGAAAAGTAAATCAATGTTTTAAAAAATTTTTTTTTCATTTACAGTGTGAAATTTTAATTATTACCATAATTATAGAATTTATTTAATTATAGAGAATGTTTCTCTGTTTCAGTTCCCCCAGAGAAACATTTTGGGTACAAGGTTTAAAGAGGGTCCCTCCAAATCCATCACTCTGAATCTGTGCTACTGTGGAGAAGAGGTCAGGTTGCCCTGATCAACCCAACGTTCTGGCAGACTGAGAACTCTCTTGGGAGGTGGGAAATGAGCGGGGCACTGGATCCAAATTTACCCCTGGTAGTGCCAGTGATGCTGTCAGCAGCGAATCCTTCTGGAAAAGCATGTCATCAATCAGTTCTGAGGAATTAAAAGTTAAGGATGAGAGAAATGGAGAGAGAATAAATGCCTCTGCCTCTGCTCAGACCTTTGGAAAGTGGCCTGGTGTTACCAGCAGAGGGATTTGAATGTGGATTTTTGTTAAAAAAGAGGTTGCTGAAACTGTTTGGGAAATGCTGTCACTAAAAGCAGAACTACTTGTTGAGATAGGTGCAGAAAACTTCACTACAGCAGGATTCACTGATGATTTTGTCACACCTCACTTTTAAAGCTATTCTAAATATGCCCCAATTAATCTTCTGTACCACTTCATCCTGCATTCTCTTTACATATTTTTGACCTTCACAGCATTTTGCTGGCATTAATTAATTCTCACAATATCCCTCTGAGGACAGCAAGTAAACACCATTATCCCTGTTTTAAACTGAGCCAAAGAGATCTTGTGCAACAGCTTTTTCTGAGGCCATCAGGTTTTCCTCCTTTTTTGGTCTCTCAGCTCCAAGGCAGAGCAATTAGATCCTGACCTTTCTGGTCTCCTAGTTTTGAGTTTGGATCACTGAATCACATCACTGACATGAGTGACCTACTTCATCTATGTGGTTAAGATAAAAATGCTAAAACTCTGTAACATCTTCCATGCCAATCCTATTCTCTTTTATTTATAAGAAAATAGCAATTCCTATTTGCTGCCACAGAAGAAGACATGGAGCAAGATCTAAAAAATACTTGCTCTGTGAATGAATTCAGTCTATGTAAATCAATTAGTCATCAAAACAATTTGACACTTGGAAAATTGAATCTTCAATTAGATGTTATCTTCCCAATATCCTTTATATCCTCCCTGGGTAGAGATAACACCTTTGTTATCTCGCTGAGAATCCACCTTCTCTACTTTAGCAGAAATGATCAACTGATAGTTATAAAACCTTTGATGCTTGTCCTTGGATGAGAGAGTCCCACAGAGCCATGAAAACATTAGAAGCTATGGGATGAAGCAGGTACTACAGCCTCAACAGTGAGATTTTACAACCTGGTTAAAGTGAGCGATTCCAGCCCTTCTGCAACACCTGTGATTTAAAGATCTCTTTACTTTGGAAGCAGCTTCTGAACCCTGTTGCTGGCAAGAATGGGATGGAAAAAAGGAAAGTTTTCTTTTTCAAAGAATGGGCACAGTGTTGTGTACCATCCCTTCATGCTTGGCTAAGGAAAGGGCCTTGCTTGTAGGAAAAGTCAAATCCAAACTGTGGAGAAGTGGCTGCAGCACACTATAAAGTTTGACTTTGGCTTGTCATCAGGGACATTGTGTCTAGGTGAGCTCATGGGGTAAATCCAGTGAGTGCTCAGCTGAGAGCAGAGGTTGACGAGGGTGAACATTGGAGGACGGTTGACTGGAGACTCCACCTCTGTCTGTGCATCATGGCTCTGAATTGCCTTGTAGGGTGTGTTTGACACAACGCCAGTGAAGAAACAGGTGGTGAAAACATGCATTTCTCATTTGACTTCCAGAATTTATAGAATTTTCTCTATTCATTATGGCCCCTTCTCTGGGATTGATATTTTTTCATATGTTATACATGCGATAGTTTTTAAATGTCCCATTATCTAAGATAGAAGAAGAGCCATGTCAAATTAACCTCCAGACCTATCTGCTAATCCACAGTGCAGTTGCCACTTGTCTCTTGTGGCTCATTGATGCTCCCCATGTTATTTGGGGATGTCTTGGTAATTTCTGTCTATTCAAAAGTTACTGAATACATAGAACTCACATTGGCACCATTCCTAGATATCAAATGAAATACATTGATTTATTCCAGCTCCTGATTTGACCCTCATAGTTTTTGTTTATGGCCCTTTCAATGTTCCCTGAGGAAGAGGACATTGATTCATTGCTTACTGTTCCTGTGAGATCCACCTGATACAAGCTCTGAAATGCTTGGAACATCCCATGACATCAGGAGATCAAGTCTGAGTCCTGCAGCGACCTCCTCATGGAGCTTGAGAAGAAACAACCATCTCTTGTGTTGAATATGATCTATGTAAAACGCTGTTATTTGTGGGCAAAGTGAAGAATCACTTCTGACACCAGTTGCTCCAGCAAACTGCAAGTGGAAGTTCTGTATCTGGGTTAACTCCAAAACTGGGCCAGTACATGAACTAATTTTGATACCAGCTTGAGGCATTTTACCTGAGCTAGTAAATAGAGGTCACTTAAGGTGCAGAGAGTCTGAGCAGAAAGGAAAGAAATTCAACTATTCACTGCAATATTAAAAACTAGATAGCAGCAAAAATGTTCCCCTATGTCACACTAAAAGTCAAATTTTCCCTAATCATAATCTTACTCAAGATGGTTTGCTTTCTTATAGTGCAAGGGACAATTATTTATTTTAGATTAAATTTAGATCTCAGCTGTGAGCAGTGATGTAGAATATAACCCCTGAAAACTCAGTTGCGTTTAAGAACAAAGATTATAGCTTCTTTAACCTTCAGAAACTATATTCTATTATAAACCCATGTTAGTTACCTGGTGTAAATATACTAATATCAACATCAGATAAATACAAGATGCATCAAAAGATTTAAGACACCTGTTGTGTATTTAAAAGAATTATATCTTGTTTATGGTACAGTATAAAATGCACAGCTGATTTATATAACAGCTAGTCCATTGCAGGGGAAATCTCATTTCAATCATAAATGGCAGAAGTTGATTTAAGAATTCATTCTTTAATGGGTCTGCAATGTTCAAATTTAAACTCATTCAATTCATCAGCAAAATATTCAATATGGGGCACAGGGAACTCATTTAGGCAAACAGAGACTTTTAATATAAATTTTCCAGGAGATTTCTTCATTGATTCAGCAGTTTAGTGCAAAATGATTTG
Organism: Pithys albifrons albifrons; assembly: GCF_047495875.1. Classification (NCBI taxonomy): domain Eukaryota; kingdom Metazoa; phylum Chordata; class Aves; order Passeriformes; family Thamnophilidae; genus Pithys; species Pithys albifrons. The sequence continues at coordinate 68,751,832 of NC_092462.1, forward strand.
TGCGATACATTCTCAAGGATCAATGCAGGCCAAGTCAATGGCTAATATAAAACAATCATCCCACCGACTACAGAGAACGTGTCAATGAACTTTGACTTCACATTGAACTGCTCTGTGGAAAGGAGAAGGAAGTCTGACAAAAATTAATCATAACTTCCCCCTCCTCCCCTTGCCCTTACCTATTCTCTATTATTATTGTTTGTTTGTATAACAACATAACTTGGAAATCTCATTCAGGACTAGAGCCCTGAAGTGCTCAATTCTGCGTAAACACATGTGAAGATACCACCTTCGCCCTTAAAAATGAATGTCCTCAGTCTTCTCACTGGTCTTGATGTGAGCCATCATCTCCCATAGACGTGGGGATGACAATGGGGACCTGACGAGCAGCTGTGGCTTGAACCAGAGAAGGTCTAAGGGTTGTGAGTCTCAAATCTCCTCCAGACAAGGCAAAAAAAAAAAAAAAGAAGACGCTAACACAGCAGTGAACTTAGCAAGGCTGATCTTTTTGCAGTTACCCTCTTGGAGGGTCTTGAAGGTCGTTTTGCACGATCAGAGCCTGAGAAAAAGAAGTGCCACGCATACACCTTAATTTGTTATTCTCCCTGAGTTTTAAGGCCATTCCTGAGACCCTTTAATGGGCTTCTGGTGACGTCCGCTTGTGGTTGGTGGTAGCTAATGTCGCTTACCCCTCAACCTGCACTTGACTGAGTGATTTCCTCAGACTTCAAGAGCGTAACAGATTCCTGGACAGGTGAGTAAAGCACAGTGTGGAGATCAATCTGAAGCTTTTAAGGTATGTACTATCATGTGGATGAGACTGGGGTCACTGGTCCAGCAAAAGAGGCAATGGGATGAAAACAAAGGGCAGCTGACAATGGATGGGCAACCTGTCCAGGACAAAGATAACTGAACATGGGCAGGTATTTGGAACAAATTTGAGGGACCCAGTGGAATATTCTGGAATGAAGTTGTTAAACAATATCTTGCCTAAGCTGCATCTCAGTGAGTTATGATGAAGCACCATCTGAAATGCTGCTCATTCTGTATATAGCTCTGGCCACTGAAGTGTCTGGAGAGAGGTGAGTATCCATTTTAGCAGGTTGTGGTTTCACAAAAGCAAGAACAATTGCTCATCTGATGCTGCTGAATTACCTCAGCCCAAGCCTGACATACATAGTTTAAGTTCTCTCTCATAAAAGACTTTGTCAGTTGACTGAGTGATGCTGATCTGCATGATGATGATGTTGTTCATGGCTGCGTTCAGAGGCACTCTGGAAATGATTGATTGTTTTGGACTCCCTCAGTTTTATAAAGCATCATCTGACCTACAGGGACAATGTACATACTTTTATATGAAATTATGTATGTTACATAAACATAGGTACAGAGGCCAAAATCAATGTCTCTGAAGGAACTATAGCATGGCTTCAATTAATCCCCTAGATTTAGTTCCAACACGTAGATGGAGTACAGCTGGAACAAATTCTCAGGCCTAAAACTTTTAGATCCCATGTTTAAAGATAGTTTTGCAGAAATGAGTGAGAAGAGGAAAGGCATAGCATCATCATGTAGAGGCAGTTCTGGTTTTTCTGTCTGAATTGACCTCTATTTGTTAAGCTGAGATTTCATTTCTAAACTTCATGACCTACTTCAGAAAGCTGATGAGTGAGAAAGAAGGTCATTCATTTGGGTTCAGACTGAAAAATTAAGAGACTGGAGAGTATTTTTAATAGATTTCTGGTATTCTGATACATTTAAAGCCTCAAATACACTGAATGCCATATAAACAGAAGTCAAATAAGATCAGAGTTGAATGTACATATTGTCAATCATGTCAGAGACTGACTGTGCATCTTGCATTCTAATCATGCCTCCTTCAGGGATTGAGAGATTTAATGACTGCAGTAAACTCTCTTTGTCAACTACATTAAATACATTGCAAGGCTTGTCTAATGTTTACTGTCATGTACCCAGAAACAACACATTTCTGAAAAAAACCAAAATGCCAACGGGAACAAAAATCCAACACCTGCAGCTGCACAAATTTTCAGTTTTGCCTGTCCCAGCTTTGGCTAATATTGGGGAACTATTGTCAGATTCAAAGTCAGAAGGACTTTTCCATTGAAGAATGCAAATTATACTAGCAAGAATTCAAGGCAAAGCTTTGGATTATATTTGACTAGAATTAAGGGCATAGGACTTTACTACAAGTCTCTTGAAATTTTCAGTCTTAGTGATTTCAATGAAGTTTGAGTCTGACTTCCTAAGACATTTTCTTACCCAGGTAAGTTACATAGAGGTTTTTTCAGTGTTGCTGAACAATTAGAGCACTCATTGACTGAAAACTAGCTTTAATTATTCATCAAAAGGGACAGAACTTTGGAACTTTATTTTTCATATGACTATCTAAAGGATCCAGGCTGATAAAAAGAGGGAAAGTAATTTTGTGATATAAACCTTTTCTGCTTGGATAATGAACAATTACCAAGGAAATTAAACAGCAAAAACTATCATCCATCTGCTAATCCTTGTAGATTTTGCAGTGTCATGGGGAAGATGACACTGTATCTGCTATGTTAGTTTTACCTTGTTTACTTACCCAGGCTGGGCATGTGAGTACTAAAGGTTTATATGCAAACCCCAATGTAATGAAAATCAAAGAAAATATTGATTTAATTTCCAAATTATTAATCAACTTCACAGCTGAACAAAAATATTGTATTGCTCAGCTCAAGCAAATCCTAACATCTTTGCCTCTGGCTGTGAGTCCAAGAACTGATGAAGGACGAAATGGTAATGTATGTACTGTACATGTCTGGGGAAGGTCAGCATTCTTAAATAAACATAGTGGCTGTGCAGCAAAAAGAGTCCTGCAATATTCAAGCAAATGAAAAATCATAGAGGAATGAAGTATGTAAAGGATGACCTGGCTTCAAGACAATATTTTCCCATGCAATCTCACTCTTCCAAGGGGGTGAGACAGAGTGAAGGTTACAGCAATATGACAAATTATGGCCCTATTTGCCATAGTGCCTCAAGAAATTTGACTTTTTAAAGTATTTTTCCAGTGTGTCTGTCTCAGTCATTTTTGCAATACTCTGAAATGCTGAGCTGGTACCAACTGCAGTGTGCACAACTCAAGGGAAAATACATCAGTTGCAACTGCCCAGAACCTATGGAATCCCTAAGAGTTACCTGATACTCAGAGAATGAGAAAATCTAGATAAAGTTAAAAATAAATTACAGGTCAAAAAATGCACAGATGAATGACATAAGCCCTGTCTAAACACACCCCATCCTTCTTGATTTTCTTTTTACTCCGAGGGTAATTAAAAAAGCCCCAGAAACTTATTCAATAGTTAGAAATTTTGGCTTCTACCGGATAAAATCTGCCTTTTCTTCTGAATTTTTTTCAGCTTGATGGTTAAAACCAAGAATTGGTGCTAGCCTCGATAGGAGATATGGGAACTATACCAAGCAGAATTTGGGTATTATGATAAATATTAGCCTGAACAACAACGACATTGAACTTCTACCTGACATGGAGTAAATTGGAACATGTTTTAATAAAGTCCACTCATTGAAGAGTATTTGCTACAAACTATATCTTGTGAGGTGCTGCATACACCCCTTGAGGCAGATATCCAACTGGCACCAAGTTTTTCTAATGAAAGCAAACTTAAACAGCTAAGTTTCTTTCACAGTTCTATTTCTATTTTTGTTTCATTCTATCATTTTTTGTATGATCCTTGGGGAAAAGAGTGTTGACAGCATTTCTTTTCAGGTTCATTATCAATTAAGTATTTTAACAAACTGGGTTTTTTTTTGCCAGAAAATATCAGTTCATTGAAAATTTTCATAGGAAATTAAGGTTCAGCTTCATCTCAGGTCAACATTTTAGCCTGAAGAAGAAAGCTGAGACAACTTCTAGGACAAACAGCTTAGGACTGAAGTTTGATGTTGTTGCAGACACAAGCAAAGGCCAAAGCCAAATTTTGGTGGCAGTTACAGATTTCCAGCCTCACTGATTACCATGTTCCTTTCCTCCAACTTCAATAGGATGAAAAAAAATCTCAACTTTGAAACTTCTTCCTTTGTATTTATTGCAAAAAAAGGTCTGATTTAAAAGGCAGTCACCTTTGGGGGGGGAAAGCAGCAGCAATTCAACAGCAGAAAAGACATGCACAGCAAATCCAGACAAAAAAATGAATAATCCCAGACTGTGCAAACTTATTTGCTGCCACAGTTGTGTGGAAATGAAGAATAGTTGAAACCTTGCTTTAACTAGCACATTGTACTAGTTCTCTTTAATCTAGTTTGGCTGAGTTGCCTACCCTGTAGTTGCAAATCTTTGAAAAAAGGGAGAGAGAATTTGTGGTGAGGGCATGGGAATTGAAAGGTAGAACAATAATTAACTGTGTTTTTACATGACATTTCCATGATTAGCATAGAGGGAACCATAAAATCAACAGGGGCATTGAAGAGGAGGGGGGCAGGAAAGGGAATGGACCACACTGAATTGTGAATCTCTACTGTTTCTCTTTAAATGAATGAAACCAATAAACTCTAATAGTGCTGGTGAATGTGCCTTATCATTGACTGAAAATCAGATTTGGTATCGATTTGATTTTCAGAATATTACTCAATCAAGCACACTTAACTGCAGAAATTTAGTATTTTTTATATCGTAAAAAAATCAGTGCAAGCAAATCTGCCAAGCCTCCCCTCTGGCTACAAGTCTAACAACTGTTGAAGGACAAAAGATAATATATGTGAATACCATTGCCATGGTTCACTGGGTTAAAACAAACGGCCCCCATTTGACCTTTAAATTGAAGGGTTTCCCTTTATATCACTAGAGGCAAAATGCATGGACATGAGTACAACAACAACAAAAAGAGGACTCGGGCAGCTGAGCTGTATTTGATTTGAGAGACTTTTATTCATTTTTAAAGGGATATTTTTTCTTTTCCTTTGGAGGGAGGTAAACCCAAAAGTCAAACTGATGAAGAGAAATGGAATGGGAATCTGGCCTGGGTTGCATTCACTGCTGGTTGGTTGGTCACCCTGGGGGAAATGATATGTGTGCAGCTGGGATGATGAATTGGGTTTGTTTAAGTCATCATTACATTGTACTTTTTTATGGACCTCAGTATTTATAACACTTAAAGTTGATTGAGTAATGTGGGTTGCCTCGGCGTCCCTGCTGGTCAGCAGGGGTGACGGGCCTTGACAGCAAACATGAAGATATTACTGCTCCAAGACTGGTCCAGGATGTCGGGGTAATCTTAAGCAATCTGCTGCTTGCTCTTGTGTGTAATACACTCTTGAAAACTTTCCCTATGAGTGCATGTGTAAGTATATATGTAGGCTTTGGTAGATTTGGTAAAGAGCTCAAATAACTTAGACTTGAAACAAGAAAGAAGCTGCTTTAATTGAATTAATGTTTCAATTTTAAAGTAAAATTTTTGCTTCAGAATAGCATTCTTATAAATAGGGAACATAGTGACTTTTAACTATATTTAATGTCTTCAGCATTTTGGATTAGTCTGCCCTCTCTGTTTTTCCTGAATTCCAATCACTTTTCCTAATCATCAGGAGAAAATATATGACTCAGAAGCAAAATGTGTTCAAGCACCTTTTCTTGAGGAGAATGACCATGATGACAGACTAATTATCATTTAGTCACCAGCCCCCAAACAACAAAGTTTATGCAACTGGAATTCTGCAGACATCCAAATGTACCATTTAGATCAGAAGCTTGGCTATGAGAGGTGGGCATTGTTTCAATATGAATGTGTGGTCATTGGTACCATATTTGAAAGCACTGAGGCAAACATGAGGCAGCAATGCACATTTCTGCCTGTAGCTATTAGTAATGTCAAGTTTTTACCATATGCAAAACAACATCTTGTATATTTGAGCCTAAATGCAAACCTTGTCATTATTTATAGAGCTGGTTTTGACTGGCTAGTGCAAGGTAGCATGAACAAAGTCTCATTTTATCTATGTGTGTAAAATTAGAGTTACCTCTGCAGTTTGTGAGTTTCTTTGGATGAAAACACATGACTGCATACATGTGTCTGCATGTGTACACCAGGACATGAAACAGTCTGAAAAATTGCACTTGAAGACTGAGAAATGCCAGATCCAACATGTCCTAGTCACTAGCACACCATCACACAGTCTTTAGTAATATCCTAATTTTTGCCCAGCAGCCCTGCCTCATTCAGCACAAAGGGAGCAGCTGGTCAATATTGTGTTTTATTGTCACTATTCTATAGGTGTTTCATTTGCTATATTATCCTCATCCCATCCTTGAGAAAGAATTATCCTCCTGCTTGCTCCTATTTAGGGTTGTTTGGATATATATAAGACCTATTATTCTTCTGCTTTTTGCAGAAGAAGTTAAAGGGGCATTTGACCTGGAACAGAGTGTAAAAGAGAGTGTCCTCCTACCTGTTTTTCTTTTGAATTTCCCATCTCCACTTGCCTAAAGCAAGACCCAGTTTGAGGGTTTCTGTTACCCTCTCACCCACTTTCCCAGGTGTGCATTCTCAATCCCTCTGCTCCCACCTGGTGTCAAAACCTTCCCTCAGCTGCACAGCACAGGTCCTGGCATTAGAAAGGTCCTCCAGGTGCTATGGAGCAGACACAGTGGCTGCCTTACTTTGTGCAGGTGACAGTGGTAAATTCATGCTGTAACTGATGGTTCTTGCTGCTAAGGTTAGAACTCAACAGAAGCTTCTCTCTGGTGCAGAAGGGGTCTGTTGTGGGCAGCACAGCAGTCTCTGCCAGCTCCATTGACCAAGTTTTGAAGCCACTGCCTCTGCCAGCCTCAAGTGACTGCTCTTTCACTGCATGTCAGGGATGTGATTCATTGAATTGCCACAGGCGGTATCACCTAGACATGCAATCCAAAGGCAGCAGGAGAATCCTCCAACTTGGCACCTTGATATGTTTCTCTTCTTGGAGCCCTGACACCACTCTGTGTGCCTTCCAGCTTTCATGGGTATAAATCACCAAAATGGTTCCTAGATAAAGGAATTCATCAGGAGTTTTTCTCCTAGGGAGACATTGAATTAATACCGGTATTTCCTTTGTTGGTATTAGACTTTTCAACCTTAATAGATTTTTAATACAAAACTTAGGCATGAAATGCTGTTTCAAATGCTTTTCATCCAAAGCAAAAATGGCATCACAAGAAATCACGATGCCATATGCATGCCAGAAGTGAGATGAGGATTCCAGCTCTCAAACACAACCTTGGATGCTTGCAGTAACTATAGTTAATGAGGACCACAGCAAGTTTTAGCAGTTGAGTGGGCTGGGAAGTGCTTTTTGCACCATAACTTCATGAATACTTGCTGAAAGACCAAGTGTTGGTAGATACAAGAACATGGGGTTTAGTTTGCTTTTGTCCAGGGGAAGGTACAGGTAGCATGCAGAGACATTTCCAGGAGCAGATTGCTGCACTGAGAGCTGCAGAGTCTTAGAAGAAAAATCTGTAAGACCTTTACTGAGATCAAGCAGGATTCAGGATTTGTTCTGTTTTAACCTAAAATACCTTCAGTAATATAGTTGTGGACAGTTTCCTTTTCTGAGAAACAGTCTCCTTTCCTGGTTTTGGGGATTTGCTGCTGGGACACTAACCCTCTAACTTGGGAAGGAAAGATCATGTCCAGCTCATTCTAGTCTCCTTGCATGGATAATTTTTTCCACCCCTCAGCTCCTTACCCATTCATCATCTCTCTTCTTGCTCTATTCCCATTTTCCTGCACTCAAATACACTTTCTTTCAGCGGTGTTCAGCTTTTTTCACAGGATACCCTCTTCACTTTCCTCACCATGCTCAAGTCAATTGATTTGAGTCCGTGTCCTGGAGAGAAAATCCATCAGATCTTGTTCCAGCAGTGCTGAAAGAAATTGCTAGGAAAGTCCTGCTCCTATCCCACAGTTTCAGAAAGGACCTTGCCCTTTACAAAGGAGATAACTGGGTACCCTCATCTAAGTAGTTTCTATGGCTCACACAAATTCTTATAATGTAGCAATATTTAAATTTTTTTCTGTAGAAGGCAGAGCAGACCTCACTTAATTTTCAGTCCTGTGCCTTAAACCACAGTGAAGGTACATCTCCCCACTAAACCACTAAAAAGGAACATTTTCCTACATGCAACACAGTATATTTCCCATAATTTCACACCCAGAAGCACTTCAACTACTGTAGCTGAAAATGTTCCCAAAATGTATGGCCAGCAGAAATATCTAGCATGGAAATTTTCAACCAGACCAGTTCACATTCAAAGAAATTATGAGCAATATAAAGCAAGGTCTTGTAATAAGAATTTTCAGGGAATATCAGAGCCAAGAAAATCAAATATAGGTGCTGTTCAGTGTTTGTGTGTTGCCTGTAGTCACACACACCATAAATACGTTAGTAGAGACCCAGAGCTCTGTAGTCCACTTGATCTTAAACAAAAACCTGACAAGGAATTCAAGCTTCATCCTTATTGATCTGTTCTGACAAGGCACATATTTGACTCATTATGGGCCAAATTCTGCTCTCCTTTACATCAGCATCAATCTTAAGGATCCCTGCTAATTACAGGAGTTTTCTAAATGTGAGTATAATTTGGTTTAGCAATAATTTCAAGTTATATGTGCTGCTACCCAGTGGATGGTTGCCAACAACAAACAAAAATATCCATTCTTGGAGAAATAACACCAGTGAGTGGAGAAATTATTTGCTCATACTTCTTTTACTATTGTGTCCTAGAAAGCAAAGTTAAGGAAATCTTTCATTAGACCTTTGTTTGCACAGAGCCCTTTCTGTTTTTTCCCATGTCACTTCATGTTGATGGTAGAGATACTCAAGATCACTTTTTCTTTTGCTTTCAGTTGGATCTGAGCAGCAATAAGAAGCCAAGTTGGTAATGAAAACAAATTAAATTCTATTATGGACACACTCCAAATTGCTCCATCAAAAATCAGGAGGAGTTTGTTAACACACATCCTTTTGTGTGTTATTTGTAGGCTTCATTAATTGTCATCTGCTGTGTGAAACACCAATTTAATTGAAATTTCTCACTAATCAAGTGCATCCTTCTGGTGACAGTGCATGACAGTCACATGTTTTGTGCGCAGTCCTTCTTTGTGCAAAATTCAAGTGAACAGTTGAATTATTTTGAAAGCCTATTAAAAGCAGATTTTTAAGTGCAGGATGTGGCCATTTGCATTATCAATCCATCTATACACAAAGAGAAATACACACACACACATTCAGGGTGCAGATGCAAATTCAAAGCTTAACGAACCGGGTCCTGAAAATGATTCTTAACTGACTGACCAGCACATGGATCGATATTAAGGCCCAGAAAGCCCTTCAATTCTGTATTGTCATTTCAAATCCAGGCTCTAAGCGCTAATCTACAAGGGTTGTAATTTATTGCTTTATTAAAATTTTGTGGGAGTGATAAATCCACGCTCTGAACACAGAGGTCATGTGCTGATGCCCTGTTTGACTTTTCTCTTACATTCACCATGACGTTTTTGCTGGGTTAGGTTGTACTTTCTGTTGCTCTGATGCTGTAGCTGGAGAAGAACGTATTCCCTACCTTCACATCCTCCATCCCAATGGATAGCAAGCCACTACTTCCAAAGCGATATTTTTATAGAGAATACTACAAAATCCTTCCCCAGAGCAAGGCAGTTTCAATTTTTAATCACAGGCAAGAGTAGTTGGCAACAAATGCTCCCTAAGTTCCTTTGATGCTAGTTTGGTCCCTAGACCCTCTGGATTATACAACATATAAAAGTAAAAGGAGAGTGAAAGAATAGAGAGGGAGTGCTAAAATATGGCAGCAAATGTAAGGATCCTGCCTACGGGTTTCTATTTAGTTTGGCTTCTGAAGTGAGTTCTAGCAGGGAATATTTTATCTTCACTCAGGCTGCTTGTCTTGCAGAGACAGCAGAATGAGGACAGAGTCCTACTGAGATCACCTAGAATGGTTAAGCTCAGAGAAAAAGAAATTAACCTGTGTGTTCCATTTATTTTATCACAGACTATAAATGCTAAAAAACAGGTAAATTCATGTTCAGAGGGAACACTTTCATGACATTGAGAACAACTCCTTCAGAATGTTGCTAAGCCAAAATTGTGCTCCATGTTCTTTGGACAAGCAGGAAGGACTCTTGTGAGGCTCCATACTCTGCCCCAGGAGCACATGAATGCCCTTGCGCTTGCTGATGTTTGTAGGAATGATTAACATGTGACATCCCTTTGGACTTGCTCAGCATCACTTACTTTTACAAGTCAGAACAAACCAAGAGCAGAAAAATCTGGGTTCAAAATTGTGACTACAACCTCCGAGGGTTTGAAGTAATCCAGCGTCCAGAAGACTTCTTCCTACCTGAAAGTCTTCAACACTGTTTTGACTTTTTTGTCTTTTGTTGTCATTTTTGTTTTGTTTTCTGGTGAAGGAATGCTGTATTATTTGTTTTCCACCTGCCAACTCCTAGATAATAACCTCCTTAATGCACTCTGTAGTACATCCTTAATACTGCTGTAAAACAGAACAGAGGAAAAATGTCAACAATCAAATTTTGCAAAATTTGTTGTAAATCATTCAAGCAGATATATCTATAATACTACAAAACTTTACCCACAAGACCTCCTGTGATGCACTTAGAGATCTTGCAAAGAGCCACTACAGGTCAAGGAGGAGATTTTCTAACTCAAGCCACCCAACAAGCTATCTCCTCTCACAGGAAATAGGAATGCCAAAGAAAAATTGACTTTTACTTCCAAAATTAAAAGGAACTATTTAAAACGAATAAGCTTTATTCCAAAGCATTTTAATTCATTTCACTTTTATAAAGTGTAAATGTTTTTCTGTGTTATGTTCAATCTATCAAATTCATTCTGCTTCTAGTTAGCAAAGTCATTTTCACTGTCAAGTCACAAAATACAAGCATCTTTCTCTCCCTCTCACTAAAGGACCAATCCTGCCAACACTTTCCAATATTAATGAAGTTCCTTTCTCCATAAATGAAGTTCACGCATGGGCTGAACAACAGATAATTGCCAAAGGGCAAGTAAGCATTATCTTGAACTTCTCTTAACTTAAAGAATTTGTGGAGCATACACAGAGAGGTAAACACTACCTTCATTGCAAGAGTTACACTACACTTGTGTGTTGTGTTTTGTGAAAGGCCCATCTCCACACACACAAAAAGGAGCACAAGGGTACAATGACAAGTTGAGTAACCCAAATAATCAAGAAATGAGTTCCCATCTGGCTTGTCCCAGAGCTGTCATGGGGGACACAGCAGCCCCACTCTCCAGGGATGAAATGCGTCACAATGAGTCAACAGAAAAACTCTGATCATTCCCCTTTATTTGCTGGCAGCTAACTCAGATTGATTCCAGGGACAAGCCCTAAGTACTAGTTTCTACAACTGCCTTTCCATGAACCCCTGCACATGAAAAAATAAGGGATGCCTGAGAAGTGTCTGACTTCTAAGTAGATTAAAGAACCCAGCCCTGAAACAACTACTCCATGACATGATATTATTCCCTTGCATGTATTGCTTGAAAAACTGACATGTGGAGAGCTTCAAGGGGTAACCTAGTTCCATAATGTAAACACAAGCAATAATAAAAATAATAACGCATATTTTCACACCACAGGCTGGAATGTTCAGATTATATCAGTGAGAAGGACTCACTGGAAATCTCTGCTTGCTGAGCAATTTGGAAATTTTGACCACTACTACTAACTTGATTTCCATTCTGTCCTGCCAGTTTGAATTGTACACGGACAAGGTCTTTGACTGAACACCTCTGTAACTTCTGTTGTTCACACTTTTGTATTTATAATCAGTTGGTGCAGAGCACACTGCAAGTCTCTTCAGTAGTTGAGGGCAGCCTTGTCACTAACTTGTAGGCACAGACAGCCAGATTTGTAGAGACATTTGACAGCTAATGAGAGAGAAGATACTGGATGAAACTTTCACAGCTTTCTTGTTCCTATCTTTCCTCCAAATGATAGCATTGTGTGAAAGATCACAGGTGATGCTGAGCAAGAAGAAATAGATGTTGAAAAGTACTTACTCTCCAAAAGATGCAGAGAGTGCCCACTAATACACTGATGTGTAAGAATTAGGCATACAGACACACTGTAAAGTCCCATTGATGCCAAAAGCCCCAGATAAAGAAAATCAATGTCTTGCTTCAATTCTGCATCTGGAGATCTTTAATGGTAGCAGAACAGCAAAGTTTTTAAAACTATCTTTATTACTTTTCTTTTTTCAGATCTGCTTTTTCACTTCTGATAAGAAACTTCTAAAATACCAATTAAAATGGTTTAAGGTGATGGTTAGGCAGGTTCATTTGGATCCAGACTGAGAAACTGGCATTATTATTTATTTCATGAAGGCTCCTCAGTGAATTTACTAGCTTGAAATGCTGTACTGAGGACAGCACAGACAGAAAATAGAAAATAGATCACTTACCCTATGAAAACTACATCTTATTTGCTAAAAGTCTTTCAGGTTTAATTAAATCAGGTATTATTGCTTGGATATAAGAAAGTTGCTTTTTAAATGTGCATTTTCTACTGAAAGTATGGTTTCTAAAGGAGTCAACAATGGCAGAAATCTTGATTTAATGCTAACAAACAGTTATAAATCAGTCGCCAATGATGTAGATGTCACTATTGCTCGATTGTAATATTTGCCTCTTGGCATTCTGACTGAGTTAGCGAGGAAGGTATAATCAGTTAACAATATTTTGGTTTTTACAAACAACGAGAAAAAAAATCAAGGCAAGAAACAGATCTAAAAAACTCCTTAGAACTGACCCTAAATGAAAATCTGTTTAGGTGCTCACACTTTCACTGGGAGCGCATCCGAGATATGTGATAAGGTAATGATAATAACGTCAATTCACTCTTTCTTAGGCAGGGAATAAGACTCCATAGACTTTCTTACTACAGGGGCCTATCACCCCCTCACATTCTGCACTGTGAATGAAGTGCCGTTTGCCTGTTTATGTGAAGAATGATGAAACTTTAAATGAATCATTGACCTTTCTTGAATGACATGTGACCTGTAAGATATCTGAGCTGTATATCAAGAGCAGTTCTTGAAAATTGCTGTCTGCTGACCGAAAATAAACAATAAGATATCAAATATGGTTTGAAAAAAATTGACTTAGTTTAACACCGGAGGCTGGGGCGGGGGGGAAACTGAATTATTTTGACTCACCAGTCAGAACACATCAATTCGTTTCAAATCATCCTTCATCTAGAGACTGGAAGGGTTACTTCTTGCCTTTAAAGCTGCTTATGTCTGAGCAATTGCTATTTACTAAAAATGCATGCTTTATTTAAACAATAACCAGTGGTAATAAGGAAGCTGTAAATGCAGGGATTGTTGGGGTGAGATGGATTCTACAAAAGGAGAGAGAATCTTTGTCTTTTAGAATGGGGGTATCTTGTTTGGGTTTAAAGGTCAGCAAAGAAAGGCATACCTCTGAATGGGTCAGTTGGGCCTTTCTCCTTCCCAAAATTCAGTCATTGAGGGTAAAATAAGTCTGAAGAAATTCTGAAAAGTCCAGTTTTTCTGGCAGTTGGATTTATTATGGGTATGTGCATGCCCTGCCTGACTGTGGGGTAACCTCTCTCTGTAGGAAAGCAATCCTTTCTCCATCTGGTTCTGCAGGACACCAGCTACTGACCATAGATGGTCAAACATGAGCTCATACCAAGCAGACAGATTCAGCAGAGATTTATAAAAAATTGTGGCCTTGCAGAATTTGTTCTCAAACCCTGTCCACACTGGGCTTTTAACTTTTTGAGATGGCGCATTAGTTTTCTTTTACTCTAGACAGTGCTATCAAGGTTATCTGATTTGTGGGTGTGGGCTTGCCATAGCAGGGATAATTCACCCCAACTATGGACACTTCACTTAGTTTGCTGGGATTCCTTTTTAGTCAGAGGAGAAAAGCAGACTCCTCTGACAGTGATGTAGAGCAAGAAGCAAATTAAATTGCTTTGTCTCAACATCTGGAGATATCCCAGGAAGAGTTCTGGAATGGCAACTAATTAAGGTAGATGTCTAAAGCCCCATATAGGGAACTTCACTTTTCCTCATCCAAATTGCCCAATAAGCACATTTTAGTTAAACAAATGCCTAGAAATTGGACTCCTCTTAGTTGAAAACACCACAAAGAAATTCCCACATTACTAAAACAGTGTTTTCCCATAATTAGTTTTTAATCAGCAACCTTTTGTTTGGTTCCTCCTGAAGTACACTAGCATAAAGAATGAATTGAGAATGGAGCGGTAAGACAAAGAACAAGAAAGGAGAGAAGAATGATGACAAAACCGATGGGCCCACAAAATGCAGTTTTCCTGAGCTGCATCCAGCTGGAAAGAAAAGAGCAGTCAGGAAAAGGAAGCAAATAGTGGTCTAAGATGACCTAGGCAGATGGTTAGGTCAAAGGCCCACAGACCAAATATTGATGTCTTACTAGCTCAGACAATTTGTACTATCCCCTAGGAATGGATTTCCTGACTTTATGTTATTTCATTGCATGCGTTGGAATAAAAACACTCATGGGCCTCCTCTGCTGGGAAGTCAGCAAAGATCTGTCCACTTCCATGTGCATTTTAATACCTGTCAGCTGACTCACAACACCAAATAAAACACAAACATTCAGCGATGACAGATGGATTTGTTGCCCTAGAGGATTTGGGATCCATAAACCAACAAATGGATTCACTCATCTGTAGAAGTTGTTTTTTCATCTGTGACAGCTATAATACAGATAACATTATTCATTCAAGGTAAAATCCAAACCAACACAGGGGCCATCCACAAATCCTGTGACACAGTTTACAGGGAAGTCTTATCTTTAAAAAGCCCTTAACATAGGGCTTGATTGTCTCTGGAGCAGTGGGTGGAGCAGGAAGCTGGACCTTGGACAGCTACTTTACATTAACACCAGCATATATATCAGAAAAGGGCAGTTAAATGCCTCCCTGACATCCCATCCCGTCAGATCTCAGAAGCTAAGCAGGGTCAGCCCTGGATTAGTACTTGGATGAGAGAACTCCTGGGAAATGCCGGGTGCTGTAGGTTCTAGTCCTGAGGACTTCACTGGCACCGTCCAAGCTTGCTCGGCCGTGGCAGATGAACCTCAGGACTTAAACGGTGGAGCCAGTTCTGCGCATGCTGAGCCTCACCTAAAATCCACTGCGCAGGCTGGAAGGGCACACCCACATGGGGACAGCCCTTCCCAAATCTTCGTCCCGAAGTTTGGCCATACATGCATACATATATCAGAAAAAATGGTTCCCTCTAGAAAGGCCCTGAGAAGATTATCTGCTTAACCAGCTTCATTCAGGGAATTACAATAGCCTTAGAGACCTGGAATCCTCTTGAGGTCCCACATCTGGAGTCAGCTGGTGGGCAGCATAGAAGGAGAAGGATTGCCAGGAGTGAATTTTCTGGGTGTACTTGTAAAGCAGACCAAACGCAGTTGAAGAAGAGCAAAGTTGTTTTCAGTTGAACTTGGCTAAAGATTTGCTTTACAATTGGGCTGAGGATGAAAGAAAAATTGTAGATGAGTCTTTACACTTACATGTGCCAAAATAAACAACAGGGCAAAACGAAGTTGAATTCCTGCTTTTCTTACCCATACGTGCCTAGACCTTATCCCTTCAGGAATCACAGTGTCTGGCCAGAGCAGGACAGCAGAGTGAATAAGGTATAACATTAAAACAATTTGTTCTCTTTAGCACAGCACATTCTTCTGTAACACAGCAGACACAAGGGGTTTATCGCATAATGAGCTGGAAATACAGTGGTTCCTGCCCAGAACATAAGCACATAGAGCTAAAAGTGATCCCTGGAGTCACTATAACCAGCTTCATGTAGGTAACCCCTATATCATATGATAAACTTTCTGAACTCTCTCTTAGGAGTCCTTAGGTTTTCTTGATACTTACTTGTCCAAGAAGAAAGCTGTTCCTGATCCTCAACACTCGAATGATCTGGGATATCATCTGCCTGAAACAGAAACCATCTTTTTCCGATGAATTTTTACTGCACCTAGATAGGACGTGATACTTAAACAACTACTGCAATAAAAATAATAAACAGCAGCATTAATCATAATCAAAAAAACATGTATTCATCTCTCACTAGCCACATAAAATATAAGTAGGGCCTGTCTGGTTTTATTTATGTACTCAGGGGTTCTGGTATTAAACTGGGCTATTAGCGTCATGCTCCCTGCTGGAGGGGAAGGCCAGAGGGTGCTTTTGCCAGTCAGGGTGGGAGGGGGGTCAGTGGGATTGAAACAATGACCAGTAATAACCACTAATGGCCGGGCCATTAGTGCTGATGAGACACGAATGGCAGAGACCAGGTGCGAGTGACACAGCGAAAGCAATGTGCACTAATTGCCCTATTCAGAAAATGTAAATGTTCTTCCAGGCTATTTGACAGCAGCAGAAAGGCAGGACACTGGTTCCAAAGCTCAAAGAAGGCATGGAAATGAGAGGAAGAGGCTTCCTAGGTCTTATCCAGCCTACCTGCCAGTGAGGCATCTGCTGCCAAAGCACCAGGACGTGAAAGTGTGGTCTTTCCCCAGGGATCCAACAGTCTATCCATGTCAAATCACGTCATGCCATGACATTTCATACCCTATCCTATCCCACCCTACCCCTACCCCTTTCCTACTTTACCCCTTGAATGTAACAAGGTGAGCTGGAACCCACCTCCTTCAACAAGAGCTGTCTTACCCCATCACACAGGTAACCAGCGTTTCACACGTGCAAGCTGAAATGATGGGACACACAGGGGCTTTGAATGTATGTATGGCCAGACTTCACAAATGAAGATTTGCAATGGGCTCTCCCCCACATTGGTGTGCCCTTCCAGCCTGTGCAGTGGATTTTTTAGGTGAGGCTTAGCGCGCGCAGAACTGGCCCCAACATTTTTTAAGTCCTAAGGTCCATCTGCCATGGCCAAGCAAGCTTGGACAGTGACAGTGAAGTCCTCGGGACTGTCACAGCACCCGGTACTAACCGGGGCTGACCCTGCTGAGCATCCGAGATGTGACAGGATGGGATGGCAGGGAGGCTTGAGCTGCCAGGGGGTGGTACCACTGGGACTCGAACTCAGGTCCTTGGAATTCAGAGTCCAGAGTGCTTTCCTTTACACCACAGACCGCCCGCTGGGGCTTTGAATGACATGCATAGGTATCCCAGAAAAAGTCCCTGTCACAACTGCCTGATGTAGGAATGCCCTCAGGGACTCCTTTGCACAAGGAACCCCCCTAGTGCTTCTAAAACCACCTCCGGCTGATGATAAATCACACATTTGCAAAAAAAACACTTTGTAAGTAGAGAGTATCAGTGCAACTACTCTGACAAAGCACTGTCAGGTTCATCTCACCTAATTTTTACCTTCTAAACGTTATACCTCTGGACCCTGAGTGTTGATCTCTTCTCCCAAAAATCAAGTGATAAAACAAGAGAAAATGGCCTAAAGTTGCACCAGGGGAGGTTTAGATTGTATACAAGGGGAAAAAATTCTCCACTTAAAGGACTGTCAAGCATTCGAACAGGCTGCCCAGGGGAGTGCTGGAGTCACCATCCCTGGAGGTCTTTAAAATGACATGTGCCATGTAAATGTGGCACTTGGGAACATGTTTTTTTTAATGGTGGACTTGGCAGTCCTGGGCTAACAGTATGAGTTAATGATCTTGGAGGTCTTTTCCAATATAAATGACTTTGTGATTCATCCTGCCTGTCTCAAAGCAAAGTTGGGACAGGAGAACTGCTTTTGGGTGGTGCAGATATTTCCTGTGACTATAGTGGGTTTGGCTGCCTAGCAAAGAGAAGAGTCTACGTCAAACACCTGGAGCTAAAGGAGGGAAAAAACCCTCCCTGAAGAAAGATGTGACACAGTGCAAATGAGAAGACTAATTTTAAGCCCTCAAGTGTGTCATTTCTATCATTCTTATTAGAAAAGCATCAGGCATAACTCCACGGCTACAGATGAGCTCTCTCTCACAATGATGGCCTAGAGTTTCTGGCCACCTCTGGAATGATCCTTTGAGCTGAAGAACCACTTTGTGTCGTTTGGACTTTCTGGACTGTGCACCAGTTTAGGTACATCGATCCAAGGGTTCAGTTGCAAACTCTTAATAGCAGGAACAGCAGTATTGCTATATCAGGCTTCTAAAATCTGCTTTAAGGGAAGAAAAGGTGTTTTCTAATTAATTAAAAGAAACAGTTAGGAAAGAAGTTCTCAATAACAAATCTCTTCTGTGCCCTGCATTTGAAGTTGTAATCTTATTATATTCATGCTGCACTGGATCTTGCCCATTTTCACATGACCGTGATGGTAGATTTAGGCACATGTGTAGAACAGGGAACCTTAAAAACCACCTGCTCCAGCTTTTGTAGGGAAGCTCTGTAAATAATGGGAAAGAAGACTTTATGTGGCTATTTTTATATGGCCACAAAGTATTTTAATTACGTGCCCTACAGTAAGTAATCCTTGTTACTTGGTGTTAGGCTTTGGGAGACAATGGCCACTGAGACTCACCTAAGGCAGCAGTGGAAACAAATGTGTGAACTTGTAGTGCCTGAACATAGGCACTGAGTCCTGTGCTTACAGCTATTTCATGGCTCTTTAATCCTTGTCCATTAGATAGGAGTGATGGCTTGGCCTACCCCCAGGGTATGTAGAGAGCAGGCTGGTTTTCTTCTGCCCTTGTTAGAGCTCACGGTTAGCTTGTCAAATGGCTCCCCACTGTCTTCTCATGGCCTCAGAAGCCTCTCCATTCCCTCACCTCTGTTATCCTATATAGCATGGCAGATACTATCTCAGTCCTGACTCTGCTCCCTCTTCTTACCTCTTCCTTCCAAGCTGGATGCCATAGAAAGAACAACATGCGCCTCCATATCAGCCCTGTTTGCATAACACACTGCACCCACATCTATATGCAATGTATAGATGGCAAAATTGTAAGTACAGTGTTATTCATATCAGTTCTGTGGGGCCAACAAGCAATGACACACACACATATCCCCAGAGGCAGCAGTTCCACACGGTAATATTTCAGTTACAGCTGTGTATCTTCATACAGATATTTTCAAAGACTAACAAAGGATTTCAGACTCCAGCAGGAAGTATGGATATTTGTCTACTGCTTGAAATAATCATTGCAAATTAATTAGTTGTCCTTGAAATTTTAATCAGTACATTTAAAATTAACAGGAACATTTCCAGTCTGGGGAAACACACCAAACATCAGACTTTAGCTCTATCCACATTTCCAGTCTGGGGAAACACACCAAACATCAGACTTTAGCTCTATCCTAAAGCACAGTATGCAAAAGTACCAGTTTACAGCAGGAGCGTTTCTGTCCTATGGCATTATTGTGATATAAAACACACACTACTGATAATTATAGTCCAAAATGCATTGCTGGTTCTAATCTCCAAACTCTGATACCTCTATTATTTATTACTGAAACACATCTGATATACGAAGGGAAAATAACACTTGTCAAAACCTACCTTTGCATCTCCCAATGTATTCTGTGTGCTAGTTTATATTTGTCTTTCATTTTGAAGCATATGTCTTATATTCTTAAATTTCTTCCAGATGACTATAAAAAGCATATGAGTAGCTTAGAAAAAGGTACCAAGGTATGAAGAAGAATTTGTCACTTGCATGAGAACACATACAGCTTGCTATAATCAAATGCTTAAAAAAAGGAACACTTACAAAAGCAGGAAAGAAAAGGAGATAGCAGGGGGAAAGGGTGAACTGCATTGCTCAGTCTTTACAGTGCAAGCCACATAACGGAGAAAAGAAAGATAACTGATGGGTAGTATTTTAAGGCATATTAACCCAATTACTAGTATATTTTTACAATCGTAGCTCCAACATTTATCACACTGCATTTATTAGACCTCTGAGCTAGGTTATGTCAAATGAAATGCTGTGAAACTACAGCATTTCATTAAATTGCTGCCGGAGCAGGGTATTCAATCCTGATACTCTAAAACCACATGATTTTATCAAAATCTTCGGAAATTGAAGCAATCACTAAAAGGTGTCGGGAAATTAAAATGTTCTGTCTCAGTGAAAGAGATACACTCCTTGTAACATATATCAGTGGGGTTTTTTTAAAGACACATTACTATGCAGAGAAAAGGCATCAAATACAGGAGACATAGTAGATTCCAGAAAAGTCTAGCTGCTGCAATTTTTCATACTTAAAAATAGACTGTAAGGGCAAAAGAGCTGAATTTCTTTCATAATTTGTTTTGGGGGTATATTTTTCCCTGTTCTATACTTGATCTTGTGATTCATCAGGTGTCTGCATAAAACAAAATCATGCAGAATTTATAGATAGAGGTACAAAAGGAAAATAAATGTTTTCAAGCCTAGTTTCTCCAAAGTTTTACACATTTTTTGTACCTTTTACTATGTTCAATTGTGGTATTTGGCTCTGAAAACAAATATGCTGGAGGATCAAAAGACATTTAAATGATCCTGAGAGTATGAAAAGTAAGAGATAACATATTTTGCATCTTTTGTTATGGAGTCTTTAGCTTAAAATTCTGTTTCCTTTTACCAAGATACCCTGAGTATGTACTATCCAAAGCTGAAGAATCACAAAGCTATGGGCAAATAGGAATCTATGTGATTCTGTATTGCCTTATATATGGATATTGAACAGTGCAAAATTAGTTAAAAGAAAAATGAAGCCATTTGAAAATAGAAATATTTTATAACCACACTGAAGTTACTCTGTGCTGCAAAGAGGCAATACTGGTGTTCAGTGCTGTTTTACATATCTCAGGGCACATCCCATGTTGCCTCCAGATGTGGTTCCAGGAAGCAATGAGTCTTCTGTGGGTCCTCTGTCCTATCTCTTATGTGTGTTTCAGACACCCTGCAGCATCGAAAATGGCACTGGTACCTCAATGTCTTCCTTGTGCCTCATGTTCTTCAACACTGGTGGCACTACCAGGGTATGTCCTGGAAGAGAGTGGCTTATAGTAGACATGTGTAAGGTGTAAGAAAATGAAAGATGGAATTATACCTCCTAACTTCTATTCTTGGATGTTAAAAACATTCTTATTTCTCACACGTTGCCCCTGCAAACACACACCTATGGCATTGCCAGGAACATTATGCTGGGGTGATATGTCAGATAGGTAGAGTCAGGGTGATATTTTGGGTGTGCAGAGTTGGGGTGATGTCTGGTGAAGCAATGGGTGAAGGACTACTATGCCCACAGTTCTCTGCAGATCATCAGGGATGTTTTAGGAAATTATACAGATTTGCAGATACAGATTAAATCAATGACAAAAAAAAGATTATTGATAAAATTTCTGCCATAACCTTTGAAAGTGTTACTCAGGCCACCAATAACTAGTGATTTCCCTTTACCAGTGAAACAATATCAAGTTTCTTGAGCACCTCAGAAACAAGGCCCCAACCTTATTCTGCTAATAGTTTATTGCACCAGAAAAACTCTATCTCTCACTGCTTTATCAATGCTTCTTTTCAAAACACCTCTGTGGTTTCTTTGCCGCCTCTTACAAGTGCAAGACTATCCACAAACCAATTTGTAAGGTTTCCTTTATTCACTTCCAAGGATGTGCCTATGCCTTAAGATTTCCTGGGTATCAACTGCCCAGTGATGACTCCCAAACTTTAGAAATAGTTAATGTATTTCTTTATTATTTAAGTTTTTGACTGAGATACAAAGATTAAAAATACAAAAATGCCACTATTATTGGATAAAGGTTTATGAGATCTAGTAGTGGCTTCTGGGCTTGTGTAGTAAATTCAATCTCAATTGTATTTGCACCAGAGGTTTTACAAGAACCATCTATTTTAAAGCGATGTCCTGGCAGGGCTACCTTTGCCATTACAGCAAAGACCATAATGTTGTACAATTCTGAAAGCTTGGAGAGGATTAACATTTTTATTGGACAAACAAGCCATTGAGCTATAGAAGAAGGAAGTGGAATTCTTTAAACTTGTCCCCTCAGTTTTGGCTATTGTTCCACATTTTGGCTTGGCATCCCGATTTGAAGGTGTCTGCATCACACACTGGCTAAAACTAGAGCAAATTATAGAATTCATTGTTATTAGGGACATGTTCCTTGCTATTCCTGTATTTTAAACAGAGGTCAGCTAGCTCACAGTAATTATCAAATTATTGATTTACTGGGTTAAAGCTCCTTTTTACAATTGCTTTAGAGGTTTAACAGTGCTGTATTTTTTCCACATCTGTACTTGGTGTTATCCCCTATTGCACTGAATGAAGTCACACTGTGTGAAAATAACAGTAATGTCAAGACGGTGGCAAACCAAAATTAACATTGTGTAAGCAAAGACAAATAATGCCGAGGTGGTAATCCCCTGTGGTTTAGTCTTTTTCACAGAATTCATTTAAAGGTGGCTGACAAAGTTAGCCTTTTAGCATCCTTCCAAACACCATATTAAGTGCTGTTGGTAAAGCAAGATCAGGTAACCAGTCCCCGGGTGCTGACTGAGCAAAGAGCTGCAGTGCTGGAGTTTACCCTCCTTAATGAACTGACACTGTACAATGAACAGAGTGGACAATGTAAAGCAATTTACTGGGGAACCCCTGTAGGAAGTGCTACCTATAGCACAGAAAAAAGTCTGTGAGACCAGAGGACAGAGTGCTGCCTAAGGAGTTACAACTTCCTGATTTCTAAACCTGGTTCTGCCTGTGCTGGCTTAAAGTCCCTTGAAGAAGTCTCAGGCTGACTTCTGCCTGCAGTAGTGCTTTGTGTTAATTAGGGCTCTGAAGACAGAAGCACTAAGGATTGGAATACAATCTTCCCCTAACAGGGAGTGCAAATATCAGGAAACAAAACAAAATCCAGCAAAAAAATCAAACACTGGGCACAAAAACGTGCAACAAAAGATCAGAAAATAGAAGCCCCAAAAAGTGACCCAGCTTTTCTGTGCTAAGCATTTTTGAAGTTTTAGGAGTCATAGGGGTATGATGAGTCCAGCAGGGAATGAGTAACAGGTAATACAGCTGTGACTTCTGTCATCACATTTTTTCCCTTGCACACTCACATATCCTCCCAGTACTGCTCAAGGTGCAGACAGCTGCTCAATCCTACAAGATGTAGGGTGGATTTTTCTGGGGACAGTATAATTTCTCAGTTAAATAAAAATGGAGAGTTTCAAGAAACATTATTTTGTACCTCTTTTAATTATTTTTTTCCCCTCAAAATTGTAAAATAGGAGGTACTAAAGTCAAGCTCTGAAGTCCCTTGGTAAAAATTCATCTAGCAAAGGTCTGATTTCCTGCAGCTACTAGATGTGGAATGTCACTGGCTGCTGGTGTTCTTCCAGTGACTTACCCCATCTCACAAGAATCTAAAACTCCAGTGAGTAGCAACTGCCTTTCCCATCTGACCTATCTGAAGGAGAATAATCAAATGCACACATGTTTTGTATATGTATGTGTGTGTTTATATACATTAGGTGGATATTACCCTTTTAAGCAATTACCCAAGACTATTGGCAGAGAAAGTATCACTTCTCTGGAAGATTTGTGCTTTCCTGACTCACATTTTTTGCTCAGAAGCTGCCTCAATCCTTTCAGTGACTCACCTCTGCCCTTGAAAAACCCTGCTTTGAAAATATTTTGAGGCCACTGCACCTATGCCCCAAGAAGAGGAGTGAAAATGCCCCCCCAGGGGCAGTTAGACAAGGCACAGTTCCCTGACATGCAGTAGCAGTTAACTAATGAATTTCTGTATTAATCTATACTCCCTTGGTTATTTCTTGTGCCACACTCCCCCACCAGCCACCCTTGGCAAGCCTCTGGAAAGGCAGCACTGACAGATACAGCCCAAGACATGCCAACAGAGCACTTCCATACTGGCTGAGCCTGTCATTTGCAATTATAAGAGCCTCCTGAAACTGTCCCAGACAGGCACTGATAGTCAGCCACTGTTCCTACCCAATGCACCTGATTAATCAGGATCAGGGACTGCATTCATGTCCCTGTACCACTCCATTTCCCTCTTCATAATCTGCTCCCTGGCAGCATGACAGTACCTGTATATGTGGCAGGTTAAAGGAACAATATAAGTGGAAAGCATATAAATAGGTGGGACAGGTAGGTAATTCCACTCACAAGATAAAAACTCACAGCATATGAGGTCTCCCATTTGCCCTGCAGCAGGTCCAAAGCTTGTGTCAGCACTGCTTCTACATACAACTGTTTTTTCTCAGTGCTTAGTACCCAAATGCCATGCATTTCTTGGAACCAGCAGGAAAGGTTTGCCCAGCAAACTTTTGCTATGGACAAAGATTTCTGCAGGACATCA